>NW_016809845.1:253503-261188 GCF_001698545.2 Rhinopithecus bieti | reverse complement strand
AGACAGTCCTTTTCATTTTCACTTTCCATTCACTTCCTGATTCCAGTCATCTGATTCTTTGCCAAGTAGCCATAAAATTGTACTCAAAAAGATACTAATGCAGTCTTTAATACCAAATCTAATTGACACAATTTTATCTTTATTTTCCTTGATCTTTGATCTGCACCTAAAATTTTCTTCCCTTGGTTTCTGTGATTTCATGCTCTTGTTCTATTCCTCATTTTTTTGTTTGCTCTTTCACAGACTCCATTGTCAGCTTTTGTTCTTTTATATTTCATTCAGATGTTGGTCTTCATACTGTACACATAGTCCCCGAACAACTTCTTCCTTTTACTCTTACAGATCCGATTATGTATCTTAACTCCAGTGTAAGTCTCACTTTTGAATTTGCTTTATAACCAACTCCCATCAGCATCCTCTGCTCATATTTCCAACAATACCTTAGAATTGAAATGAAAATCCAAACTCTTTATCTTCTCCCCTTCTTCTATAGTTTCTGCTTTAATTGCCTATCCAATTATCCAAAGCAGAATCCTGGGATCTAGCCCTAACATATTCCTGTAATGCCTCATATCCAATCAATTTCCAAGCCCTCTTGGTTTCATCACCCAAACATCTCTTGAATACGATATGTTACCCTACAATGTCAATCACAGCCTAAGTCAAATTATGATCGTATCTCATATAAATTATGAATTTTGTCTGTTAACTGGTCTCCTGGCTTCAACTTTGTTTGCCTCTGGTATAGTTTTTCACACAGCAACCAAGGTTATCTTTCTCAGAGTTCTGATTAGATCACTCCTATGCTTAAAATAGTTCAATGGCTCTTCTTGTATTTAAGCTAAAATATCATCTCCTTAGTAGAGCTCACAGTCTTTCACAATTTGACCCCATTGAATTCTACTGACCCAGCTTTCACTACTTCCCATCCACACTCTATTTCCCAATCAATCTGAACTATGTGCAATTTCTAGGATGCCCAGTTCTATCTCATGTCTCCAGGTTCTATCTCAGTGCCCCATTCTCAAAGACTGGAACACTCTTGACCTTTTTTTGCCATGCTGTCTTCTATTTATTCTTTAATTCTCAGTTCAGATACCATCTACCCTAGACATCTTTTTCTGGGTAAGGACTGCCGCAGTACTCTGTATTTATTTCTATCACAGCGCTTGTCCCACTATCGTAATAATTGGTTACTTGCCTACTAGTGGAATTTCTTGAGGGCAAATTTAAAATGCTGTGCCTTATTGATCTCTATATTGCTGTTCAGACCAATAGACGATCAAGAGATGTTTAAAGAAGGAAGTTAGAAAACCAGAAAGGAAGGAAGAAAAGAAAGAAGGAAGAGAGAAAGGGAGCGAGGGCGAGAGGGAGAGAGGGAAAGGATGAATAAAAAAAAAAGAAGAAGAAGAAGTACACGCCCTTTAAGATTACAGCTATGTAAAGGTGCATTATACTAACAGATATTTTGTTCCGGGTATGAGATTATGGGTGATTCACTCCTGATTATGAAACTGTGTTTAAAGTTGTTACATTGTTTCAATAATCAAAATGCCACTGATTTTTGTTCTACAAGTACGTGACAAGTACTCCTGGTATGACAGAGACTGCTCTCTGTTCTTCAAAAGGTGTTTCTTCCTCTTCTAGGCACATGGCTAGACTGGGTTTCATAGCCTTCCTCTCTGCCAGTAGGGCCATAGGACCAAGTTCCAGCAAAGAGACTATGAACAGTAGTGACATGTACCACTTCAGGATTTGATCCTCAAAGTCCTCTCACAGTGATCCTCTGCTCTTTCTTCCTGTCTCAAAGGTGGCCAGCGAGCATCATGAACCTAAAGGAGCGGAGAAATAAGATATGAAAAAAGCGCAAGTCCTTGAATGATTGTTTGAAAAGTCTCCCTACCAACTGGACTTTATTTGGGTGAGACTGAGTTTCTATTGAGTGAAATTATTGAAGTTTGAGAATTTATCTATATGGCAGTTAAGCTAAAGTGATATACTTGGTGAATAGTTTAACATGGAACCACCTAGATACTGAGATGACCTTGATTTTAATTTGCCTGTTGCAGAGCACATGGGAAGTTGATATCAGCAAACCTGATTCCGACAGCTATGGAAGGATGAAATTTATCAGTTAGTAAAAATAAGTCTATCATGAACAGTTTGAGTGTAAGGGAATAATAGATATAATATTGTCCATCCCTCCATATTACACATGGAAACTCTGAGGTGCAGAAAGGAAAAGGCTGAGTCAATTGTTGCTAAGTCAAGCTTTGCTTTCAACTTTCCCAACCACATGTTAGGATGCCTTGTCTGGGACAACTCACAGTTCGTTGATTGTCCAGAGAGCAACATGTGTGCTCTGGCTGCCTAGATGTGACACTCCCTTTCAAGCCTCCAAGGGCACTCTTCCGGAAACTGCCTCTGTGGTTGAGGAGGATCACCTTCTCAGAGAGAGGAGAATAGTTCTTTGATCAAGAGCATTCAAGGAACTGAAATTTTCTGCTAGAACCTTTAGAACCCTTAGTCCGCGGTCAAGAGGGTTCTTGTGATCTTGGACTAAGAACAAACTTGCTTAACCAGATATGAAAATAAAACAGTATGAGGTAAAAATGAATTAATTAATTTTGTTGTATTTTAAATTTTCTGTTTAATAAATAATGCTATAGATTTTATTAACCAATGACAGACTGGGAGATGATTGTGGAAAGATATAATCACTTATTCATTTCTGGTAGAAGTGTAAAATGAGATGCCATTTGGGGCTATCTGATTTAGAAATATCTGGGAGTGTGCATGGAAGTTACCTATCTACATGCTCTATGATTCATCCACACCACAAAGAAAATTTCTGCATGGCTCTACAGGAGGTTGAGTGGAAGAACAGAAGGCATTATCTGTCCATTGCTAGAAGAATAAAAGTAAAATGGGATGGATAAATACCGTAATAAAATGAAAACAAGCAATCACATCATTGAGGGAGTTAAGTATAAAACTAAGCTATATATTGTGTGAATACAGATATATGTGTGTATATGTGTGCATATATACGTATCCACATATATACATATCCACATATATATCTGCATATAATGTACTCTTAAATACATACAAAATAGCACAAGATTATTTTTCCTTTTCATCAATAAAATGTTCAGGCATAGAAAAGTATACATCATTTAACCAAAAACTTATAAATGTTTCCCTTGGCTTAAAAGATTAAACATTTCAAATAAAATTCAACCCCATAAGTAATTGGACATTAAACCTCCAAGAACATATTCTCTTATCTCTGGCAAGAGTATAAAATTACTCAGCCCTTGCTTATACTTTTATGCTCCTGCTACATATGTATTTGTGCAGAAACAATATACAGTATTATTTTATATGTTTAAAGTTTTCTTAAAAAGATATCTTACTGCATGAATCCTTTTGCAACCAGTTTGATTTATTTAACATTTTGTTTTTGAGTTTTCTCCCTGCTGTTGTTTGTACATTCAGTATGTTTATTTGACTGTACTGTATTTCATTGTGTGCATATACTACCTAGTATTTTCCTTGTCATATTGATGGGCAGATCATTTCAAGTTTTTGACATTACAAGTCATTTTGAAATGAGCATTTTTGTATATGTCTTCTTGTTCACATGTCTATGAATTCATGTATGGTATAATACTAACTCTGAAATTCCTATAGCAGTAGTGTTTGCATTTATCTAGATATTGTCAAATGATTCTCCAAAGTGGTAACTCCAATTATATTCTCACTGCTAGTGCATGGATGTACTTGCTCCTTTTTCTTTACTGACATCTCTGCTAACACGTGGCATATTCAGAGAATATTGTTAGTTGTTGCCTTATAAAATGTATTTATCTGATGAATACAAAAAGTCTTCTGAGGTTGAGAATCTTATTTATTTACTCTTTGGGATTTACTTCTTATCTTTTTTTCTATTTTTCAATTTTCATCTATTTTCTTACTGATTTATAGTAATTCTATATACACTACTGAATGCTAATTCTTTGTCAGTTTTGTGCACAGCAAATGTGTTTCCTAATCTGTGGGTTATCTTTTCAATTTGTTTGTGTTTTTGATACAGAATTCTTTTTTAATTAAAAGTTTGAAATCCATCTTTTCTTTATGTTCCCATGGTTCTTGATGTATTTGAAAAAGCATTCTCCAATATTGAGGTCATAAAGATATTTGCTATATTTTCTGCTAAACATTTTAAAATTTTACTTTTTACAGTTATATCTTTAACTGACTGGAATTGATTTGTTTTTACAGTATAAAGATGGGATTCAATTTTTTTTTCATATGGATAAGCTATTATGTCGAAACCATTTACTGGAATGATCCCTTCTTCCCAGCTGCTTAGTAATGCCAGCTCTGTTGCACATCAATTGGTCAATATGTTGCACATCTGATCAATATGTTTTCATTGTCTATCATGTTTTCAACTGTGTTCCAAGTACTAGTTACATATCAGTAACAAAATAATTACACCTGATTCTCACTCTGCATTTCCACCCTGTTTCTTAGAGTTGATATTGCTGTGTCTAAAACACTGTTTAATGACTATAAAGTTTATTTGTTCATGTTATCTAATAAAAAAGTTCCTCTCCTCTTATTCCTCTGTTTTTCAAATTATTCTGCCATTCTTACCCCTCTTATCAAAATACACATATATCTAAAATATTCATATATATGAGCACAAATATAATTTCTATAACAAACCTGTATCTTAGGTTGTTTTCCCCAAAAGCAGAGCCTGAGAAGAATTCTTGTTGAAGTGCTTCTCTTAAGAAAAGAAGAATGAGGCCAAGCGCAGTGGCTCACACCTGTAATCCCAGCACTTTGGGAGGCTGAGCAAGGAGGATCACAAGGTCAGGAGATCGAGACCATCCTGGCTTAACAGGTGAAACCCTGTCCCTACTAAAAATACAAAAAAAAAAAAAAAAAAATAGCCGTGGTGGTGGGCGCCTGTAGTCCCACTACTCGGGAGGCTGAGGCAGGAGAATGGCGTGAACCCAGGAGGCAGAGCTTGCAGTAAGCTGAGATTGCACCACTGCACTCCAGCCTGGGTGACAGAGCGAGACTCTATCTCAAAAAAAAAAAAAAAAAAAAAAAAAAAAAAAAAAAAAAAAAAAAGAAAAGAAAAGAAAGAAAGGAAAAGAAAAGAAAAATGAAAGAAGCAAGAAGCAAGGTAGATGGAATACTATGCAGCTGTAAAAAAGAAGGAAATCATGTCCTTTGCAGCAACATGGATGTAGCTGTAAGTCATTATCCTAAGCAAATTAACACAGTAACAGAAAACGAAATACAGCATGTTTTCACTTATAAGTGTGAGCTAAATATTGGGTACTCATGGACATAGAGATGGGAACAATAGACACTGGGGACTACTAGACAAGGGAGGTAGAAGTGAGGGCAAGGGGCAAAAAACCAATTGTTGTGTACTATGCTCACTACCTGGTGACAGGATCATTTGTACCACAAACCTCAGCATTACACAATATACCCCGGTAACAAGTCAGCACATGTACTCCCTGAATATAAAATAAAAGTTGCAAAAGTTGCAATTATTTGTTTTACAGAAGCATAGTAGGGGTGGCTCTCATACCGCTAAGGGCAATAATTCAGTAAAGGGGATTGTTGGGGTCTTACCAGTCAACATTCACGGCAGTTAGAGGATGTGGTGAGGCACCTACATTATCCACCATAATCTGTAGCACTATTTTTTAAGAATAAAAATATGCTCCAAAACATGTAGATTTTACACATTAGGGATAACCTGATGGGGGAGAAATGGAGTTAGAAATGGGTAAAATTAAAATAAAACTAAAAGAGTTTTCCTCTAGATTGTTGAATGCTGAAGTTCTATTGCACCTTTCTGTACCTGTGATACAATAAAAGATTGATATAAATAAATACATAGTGATGAAAAACATACATAATTCCATCCCCAAACACATACTTACCCTTTAAAAACACTGCTTTGCCAAAACTGAGGCAGCCTTGTGAATAGCTGTGGTCTATAATTTAGGAGGTTTTTGTTGAGCTTTTGTAAGTCTCTACTAATGAGTCAGTGCTCAGCCACTGTTCAGTTGTAGCTTTTAATTGCAAACTTTGGGACACTCTAAATTAGGGGTATATGAAGCCAGATTCACTAAAATCCAATGCATGCTGATGGGCTTAGTTATTTTTTCCCAGTGTGGACTTATGTTCAACCTCAACTCTTACATATATTTGCATTGTGAAGAAGAAAAAATTTTGCATTTTGATTTATTGATGCTTAAGTCCACAGGCACATTGTTCGCTAAGGCCTGATATTCAGGTTGTCTCAGGAGTAGTATTTTTCTATGCTTGCTATCTTGCAAACAGAATAAAATTTATGTTACACAGTTCAACCATTTTGTCTTGTTTCCTGATCATCCAAATGCATAGTTACCTTACTATAATATCCGGACTAATATTGTTATCCTCACTGCCTCACTTGAAACACACAAATCAGACTCCAGTCTAACTTTTATAAAGGTAGACTAGAATCAGGAGTCCAGCAATATTGTGGAAGCAGTTAGCATACATCTCTATCCCAATGCAGCATCCAGTATCCAGTACCCAATACACACTGCAGTATCCAATGCAGTATTTTAATGTCTAAAAGAAAAGGACATCTAGAAACCATGAATAAAATTAATGAAACAATAAGCCCTATAGATGTCTCTGTAGAAGTCTGGTGTGATAGCATGAAAGATCCAGACCTCAGAGAGAAGGGCTCAGGGTCTTGGTGCTGTCTCAGAAACAGAACACCTAGCTTTGGGCTCAAATTTACCAGAGGATGAGTTGAGCAGCTCTGCTGAGAACCAGAATCATTTAAGGATTGTACCTAAGTGATAGGAAGAAGATAATACTTACACTCTCTCCCCAGGACAATGAGAAATGAAAAGTAAACGTGCTTCTGCCTAGGGCTTTGGGTGGGTAAAAATGTCTTCTATATCTTCTGTGGAATTAAACTAATAAACCTGCTTCATGTATGCAAACGAAATCAAAAGTTTGTCTAATCCTATGAATAAAAAGTAATTCACAAATTAGAAAAAGGTTAAATCTAGCTCCAAACTGTTGAAACTCGCAGGCTATCTAATAAAATAAATCAAAGCAATCTATATAAAGTTATAAAAATTAAAATGTATAATATAGCTACAGACAAAAATAGCCTCTGCTGAAGATGTGCTTACATAAAATAAGAAAATAATCTACCATGAGAGGGAGTCAGAAGACATAACAAACTGGAAATTGAATAGAAAAAGGAAGCGCAAAGGAAGTATATGAAGAAAATCAATATGAGATCAAATTAATTAAATAAAAAACAAAATATGATTGACAACAACAAAAATTTATACTTTAAATAGAGTATAAAATTGATTTAAAAAATTTTAATACTAACAATTAGAAAAAAGAGAGGACAAATTTCCAAAATCAGAAATAAAAAATAAAAGACATCAAATTTAAAATAAAGGATATTAAGGTCAACTTTTGGAAAATAAATGTAAAATTTGAATAAAATTAAAAGTCTTAAAAAATTTATTACAACTGACATAAGATCAAAGAAAATATAAATTGTCCTTTCTCTATTAAAAAGCTGCATTCTTTTAAAAAACACATAAAAACCTCTTCACAAATAA
>NW_016809845.1:235317-253313 GCF_001698545.2 Rhinopithecus bieti | reverse complement strand
AACACATAAAACCTCTTCACAAATAAAAGAGCAGTTTCAGACGGCTTCAAAGGACAAGACTGGCAAATTTTAATAAAAGAATAATACCAAGTTTATAAAAATCTTTCTAAAGAAATAAAAAAGTCAGAGCACTGACTATTTTATTTTAAGAAACCAGAGTTAACATGGTATTTAAACATGCTGAAGGCATTATAAGAAAAGAAATGTACTGGACAACCCACCTATACACAAAAAAGAAAACTCGTAAAGATAATATTTGTTAAAAAGTCAGTAATACATAAAAATTATAACATACTATGTCCAATTTAGGTTTATTTCTAGATTGCAATTTGGTTCAGTATTCAAAGATCAATCAACATAATATATCTTGTTAATGGAATAAAGAATTAAAGTATATTATCTCAATAAATACCTAAGTATAATCTGATAAAATTCAACCTCTATTGATGACAAAATTAAAAGAATTTGAAAATCTAGAATATGAAGATTTTTCTTAATCTTAAAAAATGCATCTGGCATTTTAGTAACCAGAATGTTAACTCTCATGTGTTCATTCAATTTTGTACTGATTTTATCACATTTCTATGTGACAAAATAAGGCAAGGAAATGAAAACAAATGAATAAGAATCAGAAAGTAATGAATAAAACTATTTGTAGATAATATGGAACTTTAAAGTATAATTACTAATTGCAAAATCTATGAAGAATAGAGTAGGAAAATAAATTTCATGATGTTCATATAATGGAATATTACATGACTAGACAAAATGAATGAACTAAGACTTTACATAAAAACAGAGTTGGCTCTTTTATAAATACATTGTTGAGTAAATAAACCAGATGTAAGAAAGTCTGTATAATTCTGTCCATAAAATTTCAGAAGTTGGCAGGACTAACTTGTGATGGTAAAATCTGTGTAGTGGTATATTTGAGGGAAAAGAAAAGTGTAATGATGGAAAGGGGACATGAAGGAGGATTATGGGTTCTGCTAACATTTCTTGGAAAATGCAGCGATCATGCCAATCTGTTCACTTATAATTATTCACAAGGCTATATTCTTATCATTTGTGTACTTTTCTGTATAATAGGTTTTTAATTTTTTGAGTTTACAATCAAACAAGGCACAGAACAGATATTAGAATGCTACTTTCTGTGTAAGAAAGGACGAGAAATTAATACCTATCTATGTAATCCATCTACACACAAAAAACAGGAAGCAATGTACAGTTGTTATTTTTAAGAGGAGAACAGAGTTAAAACAAAATTCTCACAGTATACTTTTATACACTTTTCATTTTGAACCAAATAAATATTTCACATATTTAAAAAATAGACTTGAAAAGTAAGCCTTAAAATAGAAATATCAACTGAAACAGACTTTCTTCTTTTGTTAGTATTTAGAAAATAGAACAAAATCATTGTTTGTACACTATCCACCAAAACAAACTGGTCAAGCAAAAAATTTGTAGGTTTTTTTTTTTCGTCAAAGCCTATCAGAAACTTATGAATGCAAATGCACTGCATTCCAGAAAAAAAGATAAACATATTATAGAATAAAAGAGGCCAATGGCTCGTGGTGAAATGTGAAGAGGAAAATTTCATCACTGGTGAGTTTTAAGAGAAACTATAAGAACTTTAACAAACTTGCCAGGGCCCAGTGTGAGCCTGAATGATGGTGTGAAATTCTGAGGCACCTGGGCTACAGAACAAGTCTGCCCCACACACCAATTCTTTCCCAAGGGTCTTCACTGAATGCTCCTGGGTAGTGTGTGTCAATGGCAATGCAGGGCAGTTGCTGAGATGCCATTGAGGTGCATGGACCCTCCCCCAAGGGCAAGGCAAGAATACTCCACAAGCAGAGAGGCAGGAAGGGAGCTGAGAGACATGGATTTATCAAGGCAGCCAGGCTTTCAACAACTGAACAGCTGAGGGCAGAGAAAGAGAGCTGAGAGAAACTATAGTTGGATATTTTTACACTCCTCTGAGTAATTGATAGAGTAAGTATATAAAAAAGTAGTACAATACAGAATTTGAAAAACATTGTCATGGAATTTGACCCAATTGGTATTTATAGAACACTTCACCTCAAAACTGCAGAATACCCATTATTTTCAATTGCATATAGAGCAGTCACCAAGATAGACCAACATTCTGGGTCACAAAGCAAGTTTTAATCAATATAAAAGAATGGAATCACACAGAATATACATATTCTCCCACCACAGTGTAAACCAAAATAGAAGGCTAAGCCCCTACCCCAAACATCTGAATGGATGCCTCCTCTAGGCCAAAGACATTCTAAAGTTAACCTAAAAATTTTGTTCAGGCCATGATAGAAGGGGCAGTTGGACACGCTTCATTATACCCTCCCCAGTTTTGCAATTCAGGAAAAGCCAGCCAGCATTAACATCAACACAGATCTTAAATATGATCAGACAGTCTATTCTCTTTGAAGTCCACTACTTGGAGGCTTCATCTGCATGATAAAAGCTTGTTCTCCACAACCCCTTATCGTAAACAAGATATTCCTTTCTATTGATAATAACTCTTTCAATCAACTGCCAATCAGAAAATTTTTTAATCTACTTATGATCTGGAAGCTCCCCCAAATCCCCACACCCCACCAGATTGGTTAGATCTAGAAGTTGTCCCACCTTTCTAGATTGAACCAATATAAATCTTACATGTATTTGATTGATGTCTCATGTCTCCCTAAAATGTATAAAACTAGGCTGTGCCACAACCACCTTGGGCACATGTTCTCAGGATCTCCTGAGAGTCGTGTCATGGGTCATTGGTCACTCATATTTGGCTCAGAATAAATCTCTTCAAATATTTTAGTTTGACTCTTTTGTAGGCAATAAGGATTTTAAATAAGAAATCAGTAGCATTAGGGTATCCAGAAAATTTCCAAATATTTGACAATGTAGTAATACCACTTTACATAACACATCAGTCAAACAGGGAATTAAAAAGTATTTCAGTCTAAGTTATAAATAAAACACTACATATGTAATTGTGTGGCTTATAGCTAAAGAAGTGCTTAGAGGAAATTAAATGGCTTTAAATGATTGTATTAGAAAATAATACAGGTCTCAACTGAATTATCTTGGTTTCCAACTTAAGAAAGTATAAGTAAAGCAAATTAAATCAAAAATAAGTAGAAAAAAATAATAAATATTGGAATCAATAGAAAATGACAAATAAAATTGATAACTCAAAACTTTGAAAATAATTTAAAAATTGGTCAAAATCTAGCAATATTAGTTAAGATACAGTGAGAAAATGCAAATATCTAGCAAAAGAAATAAAATAAGAAACATAATTATAAATTTACAAACATTGAAAGGGTCATCGGGGAATAGCATAAAGAATTTAATGACAATAAATTATTTGACATAAATTAAGTGAACAAACCCTTGAAGAGTAAAACTTACCATAGTTAATACAAGAAGAAATATAAAATTAAGAAATCCCAATATTTACTAAAAAATTCAACCCATACTAAAAAATATTTCCACAAAGAAAATCCTAGGCCCAGATGACTTCTTAACAATTCCATGAAATGTTGATAGAGATAACGTGAATTCTACACAAACGTTTCAGAATAAATAAAAAATTCTGCACAATTTTTTATACTACTAAAAAGAAGTGAAGGGTTATTCTAATACATTTTGTGAAACTTACAAAATACTGATAGTAGTACCTGGCAAAGACATTGGAAGAAAAAGTTACAGATCAATCTCTCTCACAAACATGGACATAAAATCCTTAACAAAATGTTAGTAAACATTTCCCAGCAATATATAAAAATAATAATAAATCATGACCAAATAGAATTAATCTCAGGAATGCAAGGTTGTTTCAACATCTGTGAATCAGGCAATGTAATTCACCACATCACCAGAATGAAGAGAAAAAAATGATCACCTCAGTAGATGCAGAAAATCATTTGATTAAATTTACAGCCCCTTCATAATAGCTTTTAGGAAACTGGGAACATAAAAGAAATTCTTCATTCTGAAAAAAGGACATTTACACAACAAAACAAAAACAAAACCTCTAGCTAACATCACTCTTAATGATAGAATATTGAATGATTTTCCACTAAAATCAGAAAAAAGAACATATCTACTCTCTTAGTTTGTATTCAATGTTGTACTGAAAGTCCGAACTACTGAAAAAATAAAGAAAGAAGGGAAGAAGGGAAGGAAAGAAGGGAAAAGGAAATAAAGATTAGTTGAGAAAAAAAGAAATAAAATGTTGACTGTTATTGCTTGTCATAATGACTGTGTACTTAAAATACTCAATGAAATCTCCTAAAAACCTACTAGAAGTTAAAATTACATTTAGTAGTTTTACAAGAGGCAATGTCAATATACAAAAAACAATTATATTTTTAATACTAGCAAATAAGAATTGGCAGAAAGTTATAAAACAATAATATAACTGTATTATGTAAAATATTTAAGAAAAAATTAACAAATAATATTCAAGTCTCATACATGGAAGACTATAAAATATTGCATTTAGTGATTGTTTAGGAATTACAGAAAGAATTTCTAACTTAAAAGTTAATATTATTTCACTTTGCCATCAATATGAGAACCTTATTTTGATATAGTTTGATATTTATTCTTGTCCTTTGCACTGTTATTGCCTATATATATATACACACACACATACATACATACACACAGGTATATAATTATTGCTTTAGAAGTTATGTTTTCTAAAGAAATTAAGATAAAAAATTATATGGGCTGTCACGTTTCGCCATATTTTTTTTTATTTCCTGGGCTCTTTATCTCTTTCTGTTAATCTGAATTTCCGTATGGTATCAATTCTCTGCAGTCTGAAGCAATTTCGGTAGCTTTTGTGTGAAGAGATGTAAAGACAAATTCTCCCAATTTCTTTCCCTGGAAATATTTTTACGCTGTTCTGATATTGAATAATAGTTTTTCCAGTTGTATAATTTGTGTGCGTGTGTGTTAGTGTATGTGCACATATACACCCATGTGCATTTTCTAGCACTTTAAAGGTGGTGTTTTTCTATCTTCTGGCCTCCATTGTTTCTTCTTACAAGTCAGCTGTCATTCAAATTATTGTTTCCTTAGATGTAACATACATTTTTCTCTGGCTGCTTTACAGGATATTCAATCTCAATCTCTCTCTCTCTCTCTCCCCCCCCCCCCTTTTGTCTTTCTCCCTCTGTCTCTCTTTCTTTCTCTCTCTCTCTCTCTCCCTCTCTCCTTCTCTCTCTCTTTCTTTCTTTCCCTACCCACTCTCTCTCTTTTTTGCAGCTGGACTATGATCTGAATAGATGTGGTGTATTTATCCTACTCCTTAGTACTTGTCATTATGAGGAATCAACTGATTAACTAAAAGCTCAGGATTTTCAACAGAATCCTTTCACTCTAGCTGTTTGAACCACTCCCTATAACTCCAGCCATTACATAGTCAAAGAAATCTCTATTTAACCCACAGTTGCCCAGCAGCTTTTGTCTACCTGTGTTTCTGCATATCAGCAATTTAATATTTGGCCAAAATCTTGAGACCTGCTACTGATTTTTGAAGTTCCTTCTCTACACAGCTCCCTTTTCTCCAGCACCTTGCTTTGCTGTCTCTAGCTGCCTCGACCTTTCAGAGCCTCTGATTTCTGTAATCTCAGTTCCTCTAAGCCCCTGAACTTTCCTAAGTCGCTATTTCCCTGCAAAGCAGTGCAGAGTGTCCCTCTGCAAAATGCCAGGGCAATCATTGGGCTCACCTCATGTGTTTCCGCCTATCTCAGGAAACACATTGCTGTGTTGAAATGTGATTCCATAATCTAGAAGCTTTGCCTAATAGACTCTTTCCAATTTTTCATATTTATTTACAGCAAGAGGGATTATCTGGTACCAATTGCTCTGCTATAGCAGAAGAAGAACTTTACAAATTTTGTTTTCAAGTTTTAAACATTCAGAAATTGTGAAAGAATGTTAATAATTGTTAGCACTTTTCTACTTCTAAAAAATTCTTTTTGTGGGTAATTTTTTACAATAACATTTTAAAATAAGTTGCAGGCATAATAATTCATTCATAAATGCTTATATATTTCCTCTGAATAAGAACCTTTTCCAACATAACTGTAATACCATTATTATACTCAAAATTAAGAATAATCCCATAGTAACATATAATATGCATTCTATATTCAAATTTATCCATTTGCCTTCAAAGTTGTCTCTGTAACTGATTTAATTGTTTAGGAATTATAGAAAGGTCTTGTTTTACTTATTTAATTGTTTATTCTGGATCCAAGGACCAATCAAGGCTCATGCATTACAGTGCATTTGTTCTTATTTTTCTATGATCTCTTTCAAACTAGAATAGCTTATTGTTTACTGTTTGTTTGCTTGTTTCCTTTTTAAAGAGTCAGGCAACCAGTCTTCTAATTGAATTTTCCACAATTTGGATTTTTCTGATTGTTTACTGATGCTATTGTTCCAAGCATTCCTCTATTTCTGAATTTCAGTTAAATTTAACCTTAGGCTAATGATTTGGTTAGATTAAGATTAGATGTTTTTGTCAAGAATACATCATAGGTGATATTGTAACTTCAAATAACATCTTATCAGGAGTAAAAAA
This sequence comes from Rhinopithecus bieti, assembly GCF_001698545.2. Taxonomy (NCBI): domain Eukaryota; kingdom Metazoa; phylum Chordata; class Mammalia; order Primates; family Cercopithecidae; genus Rhinopithecus; species Rhinopithecus bieti. The sequence goes on along the minus strand of NW_016809845.1, from coordinate 246,685 downwards.
TGTCACGATGTTTCACCATAAATGATGCTAGTTTGGATCATTTGCTTAACGTGGTTACCACCGTCTCTCCATTTTAAGATAATATTTTTCCTTTTATAATCAGTAACTGAGCAATAATATATGTCACTGTGAAATTTTTTTCCAAAAACATTTCACCCACAGGTTTTGCACCCATTGCTAGTATTTTCCGGAGTAAGTTTTATATTAGGGGTTGCAAATTGGTGATTTTAAATTATACATTGATTAGCTGTCAGTTTTGTAAATACTTTTTTTAAATTCCCCATAATTTCTATACTTACAGAAACTGAAAACATTGAATAAGAGTTAGGAAAACGTCATTTTAACAATCAGCATTTACAGGTCAGTTGTCCCTTTTGGAGGTATCCTGGATAAAGTTGTAAGGCTGGGTGTTACAAGGCCAAGGGGAAAGTTCCACTTAGCCTTCCTAAAGTTTGCTGAAAAATCAACTTGCAAACAAATTTGTCTGATCATAGTTTTCTGTGACACAGGAGCCTTCGGAATAAAGGGCCAAATATACAGGGAAATTGTCCATTTTTATGGTTAGGTTTAACAAAGTGTGGACAGCCATGTAGAAATGCAACTGAACTAAAAGGGTATGATCTAATGCTAAGAGTCTGAATGGAGAGGCTCAGCAAGGCCTGTCTGTCTAGATTCTTCCGGGCCTCTCCGCACAGCATTTCTTCCTTAAAGGCATGGGGCAGGACCTTCTCTGGAATGGGATCTTATGACCTACAGTGAAACATGGTAGATCACATAATTTCTTTATGGCCAGTTTTTACACAGAAAGGCGGAGGGAAAATTAGAGTAATATTTCTAGGTTTCATGGCTGGCTTTGAGGAAAAGGGTTCTGATTTCTATGTCCCACCTTGGGAAGGAAGGATTCTGGCTTCCATGGCTAGCCTCAGGGGAGAATGAGGGGCCAGAGGCAGGAGGAGAGGAGAAGGTCAGGAAGAGACCCGTGCTTCTGAGGCTGCTTCTAAGGCCTTCATTTTGGGAGTTTGTTTCCTGAGTCCCAGCAGTGTCAAGGCCAGGCCAATCTGGCTGGAGTTTCCTTCCTCAAAGGTGAGCTGGTAGCTCCAGGCCTCTGAGGCTCCGAGAGCCATTGCCCGGGGCTCTCCCATGAGCTCTGCAGTTCCCATGGAGCTGGTTCCAGAGAGGGCCTTTCCTTGTTAATTTTGTTAAAAATGGCGAATTTCCCAGTGGGGACATGTAGGCTTCCGGTTGCGGTGGAGACTAGGGGGTATGTATCCCCAACTGACTAAATGCTTGTCAACCAGCTTCTGTAAAAACAGATTTCATACCCAAGGGTACCTTGTCTTTTCAGGGCTGATTATCCTGTTTTAAACCACAAAGAAATAATCCCTGACAAGCACTCATGGGCATGAGTGCAGCACATCCTGTTCCACTTTATCTCTGCCTTATTTGCTTGGAGTGGTCAATTCTCTCCTTAACAGAAATTGAAAGGAATCAATATCTTCCTTCTTAAAACCAAAACAAAAAACAAAATATCAGGTAAAAAGGTCAGCTCTTCTGAGAATGACTCAGCACCCTGAAGCTCAGACACTTTAAACTGGAGGAATGTCATCTTCCGTTATTTTTTCCAGGCAGAAGACACTCACCTGTTACTGTGAGCGAGGTGTGTAATGAGGCTTGGAGGAAAAGGGACAAGGAGCTAAAATTACAAAGCATTTTCTCTGAACTTGTTTGCACTGAAGCGTCTCCTTTAATAGCCACTTGCAATATTCTTATTATTTGTCTTGTTTTAAAAATTAAAAAAAGAGAAATTGTTGACAGACCAGGTCACTCGTCCTGAGTTATATGGCTGGAAGGCAGTGGAGTTACATTTGAAAATCAGGTAGTAGGGATAAGGGGCAGTGGGACTTCTGACCCTAGATTTTTCACAACCCCACTGACAAAGACATTCTTTCAGCTCTATCTAACTCCTTACCCCTACCATCTGGTTTTCAAATGTAATGCCACTGCCTTCCAACTATATAACTTGAGACAACTGACCTGATTGCTCAATAATTTCTTTTTCTCTTATTTTTAAAATAAGACAAATAATAAGAAGATTGCAAGCGACTACTAGAGGAGACGTTACAGTACAAACAATTTCAGAGAGAATGCTCTACGATCTTAGTTCCTTGTCCCTTTTCCTCCAAACCTCATTACACAGTTCACTCACAGTAACCACACAAAAGAGGAATCCCTATTCCTACTTCATATTTGAGGACACCATGGCTGAGAGAGCTAATTGCCTACAGTGACAGGCACTACGTCACCTTGCCCTCTCTCCTGACCCTTGTCATGAGCCTCTGATGGACTCTGCACTGTTAACTCATTCCCAACTTACTACCTACTAAGGTATTTTCCAGAAGTAGGACTACCAGTGCTAAAACCAGGACAGTCCAGGGCAAACTAAGATGGCTTTTCACCCTAAATTCCCCCTCCTGGACTAAGCTATTTTCCTTTTTTGTTTATTTTTTTCTTGCTGAGAAGGCATCATATTTACTCTACCAGTTTATCTCAATGAAGTCCTTATTCTGCCCAGAGATAATCCCTGCTACCTTCATACACTCCATCCTGATACCATCCCTGTGTTTTCCTGGTCCTCAGGCATGGTCTCATTTAATTTTAGGTTGTTTAAGCCAAAGAGAAGGATGGATATTTTCCCTGACATGTACCAATCTCCTGTTAGATTAAAGACTAATTGACCTTGCTCTTCGATCTTCTTGAAACTTGTTTTCCCCAGCTTTATTAAGGTATAATGGGCAGATAAATGCATAAGGAAAATGTAGTATATATACACAATGGTATACTGTTCAGCCTTAAAAAGGAAGGAAATCTTGTCATTTGCGAAAACATGGATGAACCTGGAAGCTATGCTAAGTGAAGTAAGCTAGGCACAGAAAGATCAATACCACATGATCTCACTTACATATGCAATCTGAAATTATGCTGTTTATGATTCCTCTTCATGGGAGGTTTCAAGCCCAGGGGACCATGCACCCTAGCAATATGCATCAATACTCTCCTGATAGACTTTGGGCCCCTGAATACTCAGTGCTCTGCTCTGACATTCCAGAATCTCACTTTGGTCAGGGACATTCCACACATCGGTGGACCGTCAAGCTCTATGTCATTTGTTCAGATTTACTAATAAACCCTGAAAAACAAACAAACAAACAAAAAAAAAAACACCAACTCTGGAAGAACACAGAGTGTGTGCACACACACACACACAAAAGGGAAAAGAAAAAACCTACTAGCAGTGCATGGATCATGTGGGCCTTAGATTTCATATCAGCTGGGTTCACATCACTTTGTGTGATTTTAGACAAGGTATTTACTTCTTTGAGTCTAGTTCTCCTTGCTGTAAGAGGGAGTAATGATCAAACGATTTGCTCTCAGGAACAAATTAGAATAGTACCTGTGATACAACAGGTGCTTACTAACACCTAGCTTCCTTTTTTTCTATTAAGCTGAGAACCATGACTATTATTCCCCAGAACTTTCAGGCTATGATGGGCACACAGAAGTGGGTTTTACTGGATTTCCAGCAGGGTTGGATGAGTCCTACAGGTACGGATGCAGTTGCTGCCTGTAGGGTCAGCATGAATGCCATCTTATAGAAGCCAGAGTGTCTCAATTTCTTGTGCAAGACACGTGGTGACCAGACACCCCCGGGAAGAACCCAGAGTCACTCCCAAGCCCACCTGAGTCCTCGCTGACTACATAGTGCTGAATGCACACGTGTGTACTAATTGAATAAAGCTTCCTCAGGATCAATATGGCTTCACTCCAAATAAGCCTACTATTTAAATAAGCGGAAGAAAATGCTACTCACTGGCCTTTGCTATTTATCTCCTAATTACGAGCGTATTTGGCTGACTCAAAACCAATTTATGTGTAGAAATCAAACAATTAAAAAGGTCTCATTACTAAAACCTGGACATCCTTTTATGCAAATGAAGTGCTATGATATACAAGGATTTACGATGAACAAACAAAGCTGAACTTGGATGCATATGTGCTTCTAGTCAAAAGAAGTTCCCAACTGGGTAGAGCCCTGGACTGCCTTTGCTGTGTGTCTTTTGTGGAGAGGGAAGCCAACAGCATCATCTCCAGCCTGCAGCCTGGCACACACAACAGCAATGGAGGCAGAGCAAAGATATTATACTTGATCTTAGCCAAAAGACTGAGAAGCAATAGAGAGCTGTTGCCCACCAAAACAGCCATGCGAATGGCCCTTCCCAATCTCTGGTCTCAGTTGCAAAATCTTCTCTATTCCAAAACCCTGCACATCTGCATATTTTCAGCCACTCACAGTCACAGCCACATTCTGAGGTCATGTGTATCTTAAAACTCTAAATATCCACCTACTCCTAGAGAGCTTACCATGTTCTATACTGTGCTAAGTGCTTTATGTGCACTACTACATTGAATTCTCGCTACCAGCTTTTGACATAGGAAATATTATTATCTCCACTTTATAGATTAAGCAATTGAGTTCCAAGTTCACACAGCTAATAACTAAGAAATAAGACTTATACACAGATGTGTCAACATCAAGGTATGTATTTGTATCAGTTGCACAATACATTTTTTTTCTACAATCTCTATTTAACCTTTCAATGTCTGACTAAAGTGTGTCCCTTCACCTATCCCAATAAAACTGCCCTGATGTGAACTCACGGAGAACTGCAGCCTTCCAGTCCTGCTCTGTCTTTCAGCCCATCAATCCCAGACCAGTTTCACTTCCTTCCTATCAACCTGGCTGCTGTTGTCAATCACTTCAACTACGTGTTTACTAACTCCCTCAATTCCCCTGATCCCTTTATCTTTCCCTGCACAGGCTCTCATGATGTACAGGTCTGGATTAATACAATTACCTGTTTTGCCCTTTGCGGCCCAGGGAACGTGGAGGCCACTGGACAAAATCTGCTACATGTGTTTGAATTCAACCTTCGTGGATCTTTCAGTCTCACTGAAAATCCTTTATCCTGCTCAAGTTGTCTCTCTTCCCTCTTCCCTGCAGTGATGACTCTCAGCCTTGTCTTTGTCTTCAGGCTCCCTACCAGGCCCCTGCCCTCATTCTCTCAGCTGATGAATAAGTGGTCTATGTTGCTGGGAAAATTGAGATCCTTAAGTGTGAACTCCTTCAACTTTTCTCTGAAAATATTCCTTTATCTTCCCTCATTTTTTCCCCACCTGTTGCCAAGATTTCAGATGTCACAGTCTTCAACAAGACCTCGCTTTGTCAAAAAGCCTCACTCAAACCTGTGTTGCCACTGAGTGTCCACTGTGTTTTTATGTTTACTATCCATCATTCCATCCTCTCCTGAGTCCCCTACAACCTCCCTATGGCCCCTCTGGGAAGAGTCTGCTCTTCCTCTTAATTGAAATGGGAAGTTTCTAATAGTGCTTATCACACCCCCTTCTGAAACATCCTCCTCCCTTGATTTTTTTTTTTTTTTTTTTTTTTTTGAGACGGAGTCTTGCTTAGTCGCCCAGGCTGGAGTGCAGTGGCGATCTCGGCTCACTGCAGCTTCCACCTCCTGGGTTCACGCCATTCTCCTGCCTCAGCCTCCTGAGTAGCTGGGACTACAGGCACCCGCCGCCATGCCTGGCTAATTTTTTGTATTTTTAGTACAAACGGGGTTTCACTGTGTTAGCCAGGATGGTCTCGATCTCCTGACCTCGTGATCCGCCCACCTCGGCCTCTCAAAGTGCTGGGATTACAGGCATGAGCCACCGTGCCCGGCACTCCCTTGATTTTTGTGGTAACACACTCTTAATATTTGGGTGGCTACTCGGAGTCTTCCCTTTGACCCTTTTCTTAGTCTACTTTCTCGTCACTGAATAGATTTCATCCACAGACATGAATGCAAATACCATCCATACTCTGATGATCCCAAAATCAATTTCCCAATCCCAGATCTTAACTGAAAACTAGAGATGTGTATTACGTGTATTTAATGGAAAGGGTTTGAACAAATTAAAAGCTTACATGGCAAAAATGATGTGCCAAGAAATAAACCCAGCCTCCTCTTTCTAAACCTAGTATTTTGGGGGGGGTAATCTTTGTTTTAAAGACATTAAATTTGATCAAATTACCCAAGATAGAAACCTAAGAATTATATTTTAAGCCAGGCATGGTGGCTTATGCCTATAATCCCAGTGCTTTTGGAGGCTGAGACAGGAGGATTGCTTAGGCCAGGAGTTCAAGATCAGCCTGGGCAACGTGGCAAGATCCCATGTCTACAAAAAATAAAAAATAAATATCACATTTTATGTCTTCTTATCAATTGCTCTCATACATATGCCCAACTGATATTAAATCCCACTGATTTAATTTTGTTTATTCATTCACTCAAAAATATTCATTTGAAATTTCCTCCATGAGAAATAAGTAATTTCAGCTGTAATAATGCACAATGCCAGGGACACCATGCATTAGGTGCAACATAATGACCCTGTGAGTCATGGTGTTACACCATGACTATAATAATAAGGATAATAATAGGCAATAGGGCCTGCCTTTATGGCTCTTAAAATGTAGCATAGGGACATGACCATAAACAAGATCAGCATCAAACAAGTGAAAAATTGCAAGAAGACATCAGAAAATGATGATTGAGCCAGGAACTGAAGAACGAGGGAAAGAGAAAGAATTGAATAGAAGTCAAATGGCTCCTGCACATAGTACTGTAGGCAAATGCCTCGGGCAGGAGCATCATGGGGCATAATTGCCACTGAAAGGCCAGTGTGGCTGAAGCAGAAATTGGAGGAAAATTGTGCAAAATGAGACTGGAAATTAGGAGGAAAGCAGACCATGCAGAGCCTAGACCACACAAAGGAGCTATGTCTTTGTCTGTTCTATCAGCATTGGCAAGACACTGAAAGCATTTACAGATATTCAGCATGACAGAGAAAAAGAAAAACAAATCTGAGTTTTGAAAAATGTACTTTGGTTACAGTGTGGCAACCAGCTTGGTGAGAAGCAAGGATCGAGGCAGGAGAATGTTGAGGCAACAATGGCAATGTATCTGGCAGGAGGGCTGGTGGTCTCTTGAATGAGTAGGAAGGCAATTGGACAGGAGACAGGTGGATGGGTTGGTGAGTTATTCAGGAGATAAAATCAACACAATGATGTGTTGACTATGGAAGATTAAGGAGAAGAGGACATCATGTCAGGTTCCTGGCTTTTCTAGGTGGATAGATGATGGTGTCCTTTACTGACTTGGAGAATAGAGAAAGAAGATTATGTGATGGAGGACAGCACTGGGGACTGTATCTTAATTTCAATTATGAACATACTGGTTTGCAGGGACTTTCAACCCTCCAAGAAGAGATATGGATTGCAAGTTTGAAACTCAGAGGAAGATAATGCTGCATATGAATGTGTGTGCTGTCTGTATATAGATGATAAGTGATGTCATAATGTAGATGAGAATGTCCAGGGAGAAAAATTTGAGTGAACTGAGAAGACACACAGCCTGTGACCAAATTCTGAAAGCTCCAACATTCACTGGTTGAGTGGAAGAGAATAAGCTCAGAAAATAAATGGAGAAGACATGGTAGGAGGGGTAGAAGAAAAATTAGGAGAATGCTGTCTCATGGAAGACTAGGGCAGAGAGCATTGCAAGAAGCAGAAAGTGATTATCAGGGCCGAAGGTGCTGAGAATTCAAGAAAGTGGTCATATGGAAATACTGTATTCAGTAGAGCTACTTGGATGTGGAATTATGGGAACCAAGCCACAGTAGAGTGGTTAAGAAATATTGTAAAATGAAGAAATAAGATTTTCTTTAAGAAGCTCAATAAAAGAAGAGAGGAGGAGAGCAATAGCTGGGGGAACGAGGTTAGGATTTTACGTGTATTTAATGGAAAGGGTTTGAACAAATTAAAAGCTAATCGACAAATCTAGTTAACAGAAGGAATCTATGTATAAGGGAAAAAATAACCTGTTTCATTGCTCCTGGGAAAGCAAGAGTGGATAGGATCTGGTTTTCAGGATGAGATGTGGCCTTAACTCGCAGGAGAAAGTCTCCTTTATTGTAACAGCAAAAAAGGGGAGATACTGAGGACAGATGCAGGTCATTCATATATTTATAATTTGGAAGATAAATAAGTTCTCATTTGATAACTTGTATTTTATTTTTTATTTTTCTGTAAAATGGATATGAACTGACAAAAACCAATCCTAAAAAACACATAAGTTATATGATTTCATTTATATAACATGCTAGAAATGATAAAATGATGAGAATGAAGAACAGATTAGTGGTTGCCAGAGGCTAAGGAGAAGCAGAGGGAAGTGGGTGTGACTATAAAACGGCAACATGAAGCATCATGTCGTGATAAAAACATACTTTATCTTTGCTGTATTCATGTCAGTATTCTGGATTTGATATTATGCTACAATTTCACAAGATGTTACCATTGGCAAAAACTGAGTAAAGAGTACAGGGAAACTCTCTTATTACAACTTCATGTGAATACACAAGTATCTCAAAATAAAAAAGTTTAATTAAAAGATGTTGAGTAAGGGAGAGGAGGCGTGTTTATGCATTTAAAAAGTGTGAACAGTTTCTGAGGAAAGTAAAGAAAGAATCAGCCAAAAAGTCCTAGTAAGATTTCCAGGTCTCTTAGAGATTGGCAACCATGAATTTACAATGACAGCAATCAATCTGCTCTGCTGTGTAGCTTTCATCACCTGCACTCTACCGTCTGGGGATAAGAACAGAGAAAACAAGTGGTTGGGTTGTTCAGGATACAGGTGCACCAAACCAGTGCAATAACAACAGCAAGACATCAAGGACAATTTTTCTCAGATCCATCTCTGTCCTTTCCATCCTCCCTGCTGCTGCTTCGGCTCAGAATCGTGCTTTTGTATCTCCTCAACATGTGCAGGCTCTTTCCTGGGCTACTCCCACACCAGCATTGTAATTTAAGCAGCTTATCCTTCAAATTCCTGGGCCCAGAAGTGACAACAACAACTGTGACTATGCCTTCATAGCTTCTTGTACATTAGTGTGCTGCATTTATCAGTGTTCCCTAAAGAAACAGAGCCAAAAGATTGTGTGTATAGATAGACAAACAGATAGACAGAGAAACAGAGAAAGAGAGAGGGATGGAGGGATGTGGGGGAGAGACAGAGAGAGAAGAGAAGGAGAGAGATGTATTGTTTATGTATTTTAGGGAATTGGTGCACATGGTATGGACCCTGGCAAGTCCCCCTCTGCAGGTCAGGTGGGGATCCAGGGAAGGTGCTGGAGACCATGTTACAGCTCCAGTCCAAAGGGACTCTGGAGGTAAAATGCCCTCCTTTCGGGAAACCTCAGTTTTTTCTCTCAAGACCTTCCATTGATTGAATGAAGCTAACCCTTAGTACAGACATTAATGTGATTTCCTCAAAAATCTATTGATTTAAATGCTAATTCCACCTAAAAATGATACCTTCACAGCAACATTTAGACTAGTGTTTGACCAAATATCTGGGCGTCACGATCCTAGCTAAGTCAACACATAAAATTAACCATCACATCCATTATAGCTAGAGTGATCACACCATTCATCATTCTAATGAAAGTTATTAATAATTGTTAGAACAATAAGCACGAACTGGGGCTGTCTCTGGCAAACCAGGACATAAGACTATCTTCATTACAGTCTCATCACAATGTGCTTTGATATCTCCATGGGAGTTTCTATGGATCTCTGTGTCCCTAGAAAAAGTTGGTGCCCTGCACACTGTTGTATTCAAGAAATGTTGACTGCCCCTCCTGGCCCATCTTGGTTTTTATTTGTCTGTGGTCTGTCCTCACCACATAGTCCATTCCAGGTTCTCCCACCCATCTGAAATCTCTCAGGCTTAACCAGAAGAGGATAGATTCATATTCTGTTAGCCTCTGACACCTCTGAAACGCCTGAAAAGGAACATTACCCAAAAACGAAAAGAGAAGAAACTGTTATCTTCAACTTAAGTGTACACAGGACATGTCCCTAGACATGCCATTGGGCTGATGGCTACTCCACTCAAGCCCTGATCTGAGCAGGGTCTGAGAATCACACTCAGTCCTAAGACCCATATCTTGGGGTACCTGTATCCCACCTTGGCATTGTTACCAGGCCTGCTTAGTTCTCAGTATTCTGGGTGTCCCTCCTCCCCCAGCTTTTAGGTCTTGGCAGGGACATCTCCATACTAAGAACCTCTACTCCTCTACCCTGCAGAATCCTTTTATAATCCTGAGTTCTACTCTGCTAGTTCTATGCTGATCAAATTGCCTCTTCCTGAAAGCAGGAACTCTGGATCATCACCAAGTCCCAGACTGAAAAACCCACCTAGAACCTAAATTCCTTTGACAGATAAGCATAGCTCTTGGAAATCACTCACTGTGAGTGCAGAGAACTGCTGCCAAGCCCCATGGGCAGTTTCCTGCTACTGCTGGCATGTGGCCATGTCATATTGCTGGTTCTAGTTTCCTTTGTCACTGCACTATGTCCATCAGCCACAGATGCATCCAAGACTGGCACTGCCTCCCAGCTTATTTGAGTTTGCTTTTCTGCTCACTGGGAAACTGTAGGCCCTGCCTCAGGGTCTGTTTGCATGTCATATGTGGGCTTGCTATGTGCTCAGTTCCAGCACCAGTTCCTGGACTCTGCCATACTACGTTTTCTGCCCTCAGTAACTAAAAACCTCCCAATCCATTTAGTCCAGGGTTTGTCTTCCCATTTTGTGCAACCACAGGGAGGATGTTTCGTACTGTAGTTAAGAACAAAGATGTGAGAAGACCGGTGATTTCTGCATTTTCAACTAAAGTACTGGGGTCATCTCACTGGGGAGTGCCGGACAATAGGTGCTGGTCAGCTGCTGCAGCCCGACCAGTGAGAGCTGAAGCAGGGCGAGGCATTGCCTCACCTGGGAAGCGCAAGGCGGAGGGAATCCCTTTTCCTAGCCAGGGGAACTGAGACACACAACACCTGGAAATACGGGTAATTCCCACCCCAATACTGCACTTTAAGCAAATGGGCACACCAGGAGATTATACCCACACCTGGCTGGGAGGGTCCCACGGCCACGGAGCATCCCTCATTGCTAGCACAGCAGTCTGCGTTCTAACCGAACGGCAGCAGCGAGGCTGGGGCAGGGGCGCCTGCCATTGCTGAGGCTTAAGTAGGTAAACAAAGCCGCTGGGAAGTTCGAACTGGGTGGAGCTCACAGCAGCTCAAGGAAACCTGCCTGTCTTTGTAGACTCCACCTCTGGGGACAGGGCACAGCTAAACAACAAAAGGGGAAGCAGCAGAGGCCTGTGCAGACGCGAACGACTCTGTCTGACAGCTTTG
>NW_016809845.1:95726-230958 GCF_001698545.2 Rhinopithecus bieti | reverse complement strand
TACACGTATGTTTATTGCGGCACTATTCACAATAGCAAAGACTTGGAATCAACCCAAATGTCCATCTGTGACAGACTGGATTAAGAAAATGTGGCACATATACACCATGGAATACTATGCAGCCATAAAAAAGGATGAGTTTGCGTCCTTTGTAGGGACATGGATGCAGCTGGAAACCATCATTCTTAGCAAACTATCACAAGAACAGAAAACCAAACACCGCATGTTCTCACTCATAGGTGGGAACTGAACAATGACGTCACCTGGACTTGGGAAGGGGAACATCACACATCGGGGCCTATCATGGGGAGGGGGGAGCGGGGAGGGATTGCATTGGGAGTTATACCTGATGTAAATGACAAGTTGATGGGTGCTGACGAGTTGATGGGTGCAGCACACCAGCATGGCACAAGTATACATATGTAACAAACCTGCACGTTATGCACATGTACCCTAGAACTTCAAGTATAATAATAAAAAAAAATGTATAAAAAAAAAAAAAAGAACAAAGATGTGAGAACCAGACTGACCTTGGTTGCTCTGTGGTCTGAAGCAGATTACATAAAATCTGCTACCCTCCATCATCTGATCTCACGGTCTTATTGTGAAGATTAAATGATGGAACACATGCAAAGAGTCAGACATGATGCCTGTTACTAAGTCAGCCCTCAGCATCTAAGCCTAATATAGGACTTGAAATCTGGCCCTAGTGTTCTGCCTTTCATCTCCTTTGGGTGGTGATATGCTGGCTAATGTTTTATAATCAGCTCTCTGAATAAAACAAAGGTCTGATTTACAGTGCTTGCTGATTTCCATGGTGTAAATACTCCCATCACAGCCAATTTCATGGTGCTAATGTGGTGTTACTGAACACAGAGTTGAGAAAAGATACACACAAGAGGTTTTCATGAGCTGGTAAGAGCAGGACGCAGCACACCAGTGACACTGGCCCAGTGCTTATGCTCTGAGCTGGACTTTTTATGAGGAACTCCTTTCTGGCTCCTGCCCAAGAAGCTATCTCTCCGTGATGTGTTAAAGATCTGTCTGCTTCACACTCTTGGGAGTGACGCTGGATAAAGCATGTAGTCGTTTCATCTCTTCAAATAAGGTATTACAGATGATTCTGATCTGCTGAGATGCAGCAGCCTCTTCAATTGCAGCCAGGGGTTAGCTGATGATATTGATGGTAAGGACTGCCCTTCTGGGAACTTCCCAGAGTTCTCTACAGCACCTCTGCTCATCTCATAGGTTGCTATGAACACCAGCCTGAAACTTTTACTTCTTACAAAAAGTGGCCCCAGGACTCTCATTTCTGTCTATTGATACCAATACTTCCAAGAGTAACAACTAGAAAAGCTGAATGAAATGAAAGAAACAGTTGTTTGCAGGTATTAGGGAGATACTGAATAACCAAGAGTTAAAGGCCATAGTCTTGTGAGGAACTGCATGAGGCTTTTCCTATTGGTCATTGCCACTTTGGTGTATGTCATGGAGATAAGTGGCCACCAGAAAATGGAGAAGAACCCAAGGGAGAATCAGCAGCTAAGCAGTGCTTTCCATATATCACGGAAGTGGGGAAACGAAGGCTGGAGTCTGGGGCAATCACAACCCGATCTTGAGGAACCCAAGTCATGGATAGTGAAATGGGGATACTAAGATGAGAGCCACACTGTGTGCCAGTCTTCTTATTGAGGGATCAGTCTATTTATAAGTTGTTTAGGAAAAAAGACTAAGAAGCGGAGGAATAAAGACACTAAAAAGGTGAGTAGAAATTGTGGCCATTTCACTATGCTGGGGAGAAAAAATATGGAGATGAGAATAGGGTGTTGGTAAACATAACAGGTGTTCAGGCATGATCCTTGGAGGTCTACAGTTTACTAGTGGGGATAAAACAGAATTGAAACAGGAAATTTTCCTGGACCCCTTCATGGGTGGGAACTGGAATGCAGGTGCTGGAGCTAGCCAGTGGCTTCAGAGGCTTCACTCACTGGGATCCATTGCATTCCACCCCTTGTGGGAGGAGGAGTGCAGCTGAGCTGGTGCAGGAGCCGGAGGAAGTGCTTCTGGGCACTGACAGGAGCGAAATGCTGTGCAGGCCCCAAGGCAGCATCTATGGGGGAGTACCCACAATCCCCAAAGCCCCAGAAGGAGTGTTACAGGCAGCACTCTTAGCTTTATCATCCACAGATGGCTTAAGTGATTAACAGCTTAGTGGACCCTCTGCCTTTTTGCAAGGGCAGAGGGTCAGCGTGACAGCCTTCTGTACCTTGAGCTCTTGTCCAGCATCCAGGAAAAATCAGTTCCCATGAATGAATTGAAGGATAGTAAATGTGAGGGATTTTATTGCCTATGGAAGTGGCTTTTAGTGGGAAGAGGAGTTGAAAGGGGATGGAGTGGGAAGCTATTCTTCCCCTGAAGTCCCACCATCAAGCTGTCCCTCTGAAGCCAAACTGCTTCTCTCCAACATTCAGCTGCTTCCTCTCTTCTCCCCTTCTCTGCTCTCTGCCAGTAGAGCTTGGAGTTTTCATGGGTACAGGATGGAGTGCAGGGCAGTTCAGGGGTGGGTTTGGAAAAGGCAATATTTGAGTGGGAAAATGGGCATGTAAAGTTCTCACTTTGGGCTGTGGTTCTAGGCTTGAGGATGGAGCCCTTGCCAGAGAACCCACTCTTTTCTGCCTGGAATTTCTTTGCCTCCTGTCCCTATCAGAAGTAGGCAAAATCTTTTAAGAAGTGAAACCAGCCTGTAATCCCAGCACTTTGGGAGGCCAAGGTGTGTGGACCACCTGAGGACAGGAGTTCGAGACCAGCCTGACCAACATGGAGAAACCTTGTCTCTACTAAAATACAAAATTAGCCGGGTGTGGTGGCTCATGCCTGTAATCCCAACTACTCGGGAGACTGAGGCAGGAGAATCGGTTGAACCCATGAGGCGGAGGTTGCGGTGAGGCGAGATTACGCCATTGCACTCCAGCCTGGGCAACAAGAGCGAAATTCCATCTCAAAAAAAAAAAAAAAAAAAAAAAAAAAAAAAAAAAGAAAAAGAAGAAGAAGAAGAAATGAAAGCAGGCTCAAGTCAGTTCCATTCCTGAATAAGTGAGATTATCTGTCTTATTCTAGTTGCCCGCTATATGATAGAGTAAATCATTTCTGGGAAAAGAGAATGCCGTTCTGAGCCTACATAGTGTTTCATACACAATATCTGATGCTCCGTAAAATATTACCAGGCATTTTTTAAAGCTTCTTCTGGATTCTAGACATGCATGTAAGGAGCTTTGAGGTCTTCACTAATAACAAATAAACACAGGAAAAATACATCCACTGAAAAATCAGCTCTTCTTAGATATGTCATAAAAGTAAGGTCACAGGACGTACCTCTTCCCCAAAAATAAGAGAGGCACACCAGCATATACAGAGAATCACAACTTGCCAGAACAGCGACCCACAAGCAGAAACCTCTGTGGGAACAAATACGAGGGCAGGAAGACCCAAACTGTAAGTCGTGAATTGCTAAAAGCTCAGTGTGGATGAATCTGAGAATTAGAAACTCCAGTGGGGGCAGGCATACAGAGGCCCCTCACTTTTTATGAGTTTTACTTCCAGGAGCTCTCTCAGGTTCTCAACGTGAGTATTAGAGAAAACGTTCCTCATGTATTTGAAAGTAGGAAGGAGAAGTAAACATTATGAAATATGCCAAAGCATTCTGTTCTTAAAAAGGCCTGCAGTCAATAAAAAATATCTTACCAAAGCCTACTCTTTTGTGGTTTTAACAGAGCCTAACCAACCTGGAGAAAGAGAAAGACCCAACTCTAGCCCCCTCTAGTCAACCTGTTCTACCTGGAGCAGTGGGTCAGGGAGACTGAGAAGCCCTTGTGAAGTTCATACCCAGGGGGCATAGGAGCACAAAAGGATGAAAGCCTAATAATCACAGAGTGACAGAACACTTCATCTTACCACCACATTACTAAAGATCTGTTACCAGAATTCCTTTTGCTGAGTACGTCAGGTCAGGCTTACAATAAAAAGTTACAATATATACTAAAGGCAAAACACAAAAACAACAACAACAACAAAAAACAGTTTGAAGAGACAGAGCAACTATCAGAACCAGACTCATATATTTCAGATATATTAGAGTTATCAGGCCAAGAATTTGGAACTGTCATTAATAAGCTAAAGGCTCTAATGGAAAAAGTAGAAAATATGCAAAGCAGAGGTAAAATGTAAGCAGAGAGAAGGAAACTTTAAGAAATATTCAAAAAGAAATGATATAACTCAAAAACATTGGAACAAAATGAAGAATATCTTTGATAGAGTAATTTGTAGACTGGATATGGCTGAGGAATGAGTCTCTGAGCTTGGGTATATGTCAACAGAAACTTCTAAAACTGAAAATCAAAGAGAAAAACAGAAGAAAAAAAATAGAACATTATATCCAAGAACTGTGGGACAACTACAAATGATGTAACAAATGCTTAATGGGAATATCCGAAGGAAAAATAGAGAAAGAAACATAAAATACTTGAAGTAATGACTGAGAATATTCCCCAATTAATGTCAGACACCAAATCACAAGTCCAGGAAGTTCAGAGAACACCAAACAGAATAACACCACCCTGCCTCTGAAAGGAAAAATCAAAACAAGACAAAAAACCACTACACCTAGAAATTTTATATTCAAACTGTGGGAAATCAAAGATTAAAAAGTCTTAAAAGAAGACAAAGGTAAAAAGCATCTTACTCATAAAGGATCAAATATAAGGATTACGGCTCAGTGCTGTGGCTCACGCCTGTAATCCCAGCACTTTGGGAGGGTGAAGCAGGCGGATCACGGGGTCAGGAGATAGAGACCATCCTGGCTAACAGGGTAAAACCCTGTCTCTGCTAAAAATACAAAAGAAAATTAGCCGGGCATGGTAGCACATGCTTGCAGTCCCAGCTACTTGGGAGGCTGAGGCAGGAGAATCACTTGAACCCAGGAGGCGGAGGCTGCAGTGAGCAGAGATCGCGCCACTGCACTCCAGCCTAGTGACAAAGTGAGACTCCCTATTAAAGAAAAAAAAAAAAAAATTACATCTGACTTCTCAGAAAAACTGCAAGCAAGAGAGTGAAGTAAAATATTTAAAGCGTTGGGAGAAAAAAAAAGCACTAACCTAGAACTCTATATGCTGCAAAATTATCCTTTAAAATGAAGGAAAATAAAATATTCTCATACGAACAAAATTGAGGAAATTTGTTGCCAGTAGACATGCCATGAAAGAAATGTTAAAAGAAGCTCTTCAGAAAGAAAGAAAATGATATAGGTCAGAAACTCAGATCTACATAAACAAAGGAAGAACATTGGAGAACGAAAAGTAAAGATAAAATAAAACTTCTATTTTCTTGTTGTTAATTGTTCTAACACAAAACAGTTTGTTCCAAATAACAGCAACAATTTTTTAAATGATTATTATAGCTTATATATAAGTGAAATGAATAAGGGTGGTGATTCAAAGAACAAGAAGGAACAATCAGGAATATTTTGTTATTATAAGGTATTTGCACTGCCTGTGAAGTGGTATAATATTATTTGAAAGTGAACCTAGATTGGTTGTAAATATATATTGCAAACTCTAGGCCAACCAGTAAGAAAGAAAAAGAAAAAGAAGTATAAATGATATGCTAAGAAAGGAGAGAAAATAGAATTATATAAAATGCTCAAGTAAAGCCACAAAAGACAGAAAAGTAAAAACTAAAAACAAAGGCAATAAATAGAAAAGATATTAATCCAACCATATTAATAATCATTTCAAACATGAAATATCTAAATACACAATTAAAAAATTATCAGAGTGGATCAAAATCCCACAAGAAACCCACTTTAAACACAAAGAAACATATAGATTAGAAGAAATGGAGAAATGCATATCATGCTAACACTAATCAAAACAAAAAGGAAGAAGCTGCATTAATATTAAACAGAACAGACTTGACAGTAAGGAATATAATCAGGGATCAAGAGGGGTAATGATAAAGGGATAGATTTACAATAATATACAACAATCCTTGATGGGTATGCACCTAAAATAAGAACATCAAAACATGTAAGTCAGAAACTGATAGAACTTCAAAGAGAAGTAGATGAATCCACTATTATATTTGCAGACTTTAGCACTCCTTTATCAGAAATGGACAAATCCAGCAGGCAGCAAATAACTAATGACATAGTTGAACTCAACAGCTCCATCAATCAACTTGATATAATTGACATCTATAGACTACTTCATCCAATAAAAGTATAGAACAAATTCTTTTTAAGATCATGCAAAATATTTACCAAAATAGACCAACATTCTTGGCCATAAAAAACCAACAAATTTTTTAAAAATACAAATCATACAATGTTTTCTCTCAGAACAAACTAGAATTAAACTAGAAAAGAATAATAAAGGGAGGTGAAAAGTCCCCAGACACTTAGTAATTAAACAACACATTTCTAAATAACATATTGGTGAATGAAAAAAATCTGAAGAGAAATTTGGAAATATTTTGAACTGAACAAAAATAAACAGTTCATCAAGAATTGTGGCATGGAGCAAAAGCAGTGCTTTGAAATAAATTTGTAGCAGTCACCATATATACTTTTATAAAAAGAAATATCTAAAGTGAATAATCTATGTTTCCACTTTAGAAAACCTGGCAAAAGAAGACTAAATTAAATCCAATGTAAGTAGAAGAAAGAAATAATAAAAATTAAAGCAGAAATAAATGAAATTTAAAGCAGGAAATCGATAGAGAAAATGAACAAATCCAAAAGCTGGTTCTTTGAAAGATGAGTAAAATGTATAAAACTCTACTCTGCTCACCAAAGGAAAAAAGAAGACAAAAGTTGCTAATATCAGAAATGAAGACGAGACATCAGTACAGATCTTACAAACATTTAAAGGAAAATAAAAATACTATGAATAACTCAGTGCCTACAAATTTGATTATTTAGATAAAATAGAAGAGAAAGGCATATGTGCCAAATACCATACAAGAAAAAGTAGACAATCTGAATACACCTGTATCTACTAAATGATTTGAATAAAAAATTCAAAACCGTTCAAAATCCAAAGCATCGAACCCAGCTGGGTTCACTGATCAATTCTACCAAACATGTAAAGAAAAAAATGACAATTTCCACAATCTCTTCCAGAAGATAAAAGCAGAGGACAAACTTCCTAATTCATTCTGTGAGGCCAGTATTACCCTAATACCAAAACCAAAGACATTTTACAAGAAAATAAAAGTACAGACCAACATTTCTAATGAACACATGCAGAAAATCTCAACAAAATATTTGCAAATTGAATTCAATAAAAAAATTATACATCATGACCAAGTGTCATTTATCACAGGTATGAAATACTAGTTCGTTCTATCAACAGACTAAACAACAGCAACCAAAAGTTCATGATTATATCAATAAATGCAGGAAAAGCACATTTAAAACAACTTGATGCCTATTCATAATTAAAACTCATGGCATACTAGAAAAAGAAGAAAATGTTCTCAACTTGGTAAAAAAAAATTCTACAAGAACCTATAACTAACATTTTACTTGATGGTGAGAAATTAGAACATTTCCCATTAAGATCAGGAAAAAGACAAGTATATCTCCTCTTATCATTCCTTTTCAAAATGTTAAAACTATGCAATAAGCAAGATAGTTCAGTAACACAAGAAAAGGAAATAAAAAGTATACAGATTGGGAGGAAAGATATAAAACTTTTTGTTCATAGGTGACATATTTCTTTATGTTGAAAATCTGAAATAACCAACAAAAGAACTCCTGAAACTTAAAAGCAATTATAGAAAGCCTTCAGATACAAAGTTAATATACATATTAAATTGACTTTCTATATGTCAACAATAAATGGAATTGGACATTAAAACCACAGTACCATCTACAGTAGTGCCAAAAATATTAAATTATTTGGCATAAATCTAGCAAAATATTACAAGATCTATATAAAAAATGACAAAACTTTGATGAAATAAATCAAAGAAGAACCAGAGAAATAGAAAGATATTCTATGTTCATGGATAGAAACACTCAATACTGTCAAGGTGTCAGTTCTTCCCAACTTGATCAATAGACTAAATACAGTCTCAACCAAAATCCCAGTAGTTATTTTGTGGATATCAACAAAATGATTCTAAAGTTTATATGAAGAAGCAAAAGACCCAGAATAGCCAACACAATATTGCAAATGAACAAAGTCAGAAAACTGACACTATCAGACTTTAAGACTTTCTATGAAGCTACAATGTGGTATTAGCAAAAGAATAGACAGGTAGATCCATGGAAAAGAATAGAGAGCCCAGAAGCAGAACCACATAAATATAGTCAACTAAATTTTGATATAGAAGCAAAGGTAATGCAATGAAGAAAGATACTCTTTTCAACAAATATTCTGGAACAACTGAAAATCCACATGAAAAAAAAAAAAGAAAAAAAAACCTACAAAGAATTTAGACAGAGACCTTATACCCTCACAAAAATTAACTCAAAAGAAACCATAGACCTAAATGCAAAGAACACAACTATAAAACTTCCACAAGATATCACAGGAGAAAATCTACATGACCTTGAGTATGATGATGACTTTTTCGATACAACAGCAAAGGCAAAATCTATGAAATAAAAAACCAGTAAGGTTTAAAATTAAACTGCATTAAAATTAAAAATTTCTGCTCTGCTGAAGATACTATCAAGAGCATGAGAAGACAATCAGAGATTGGGAGAATACATTTTCAACATACATATCTGATAAAAAGATTATTATCAAAAGATACCAAGAAGCCTTATATTCAACAATAAAAAATCAAACAACTCAATTTAAAAATTGGGCAAAAGACCTGAACAGACACTTCATCAAAGAAAACATACAGATGTCAAATAAGCATATAAAAAATGCTTCACATCATATGCCATTAGGGAACTGCAAATTAAAACAGAGATACCACAACCTATCTTTTAGAATGGACAAAGTCCAAAACAGTGATAGTATCAAGTGAGAAGCAATAGGAACTTTCACTTATTGATGGTGAATACAGCCACTTTGGAAGATAGTTTGGTAATTTCTGACAAATTCGGGAGATTCTGACAAACACAGTCTTATTATCCAAACCAGCAATTGCACTTTTAGGTATTTACCCAAATGAGTTAAAAACTTAATGGCCACCAAAACCTACACATGAATGTTTGTAGCAGCTTTATTTGTAATTCTTAAAAGTGTTGTTTCAGGCAGAAGAAAAATATATCAGAAAGAAACAGAGACATAGAGGGAGAAATAAAGAGACACAGAAAAAATATATTGAAAAGCCCAAATGATTCCTTACTGTATATAATGATAGTTAAAAAATTATTATTGAAGTTTTGTTGAAAATATATGTAAAATTACAATTATAAAAATGGAGGGGATTAAATGAAATTAAGGTGTTTTAAGATCCCGATTTTGTCTTAGACAAGGTAAAATATATATTTATATCTGTAGGATAATCCCTTTAAGAATATAAAAATGTACAACCAACAAGCTAACAGAGAGAGGATATTGAATAACAAAGCATTATTTTAACTACTAAGAAGACAAAAAGGGGATAATTAAAATAGAACAAGAAGCAAAAACAGAAAACAAGACTATAGATCTAAACCCAAATACATCAGCAATTATATTGAATGTGAATGCACTAATTATTTTAAACACCATATTAAAACACACACACAGACGGACACACACACAGAACCTCAAACTGCTTTCAAATGTCACACCTTAAATATAAGAACGCAGAAAAGTTGAAAGTAAGAAATGGAAAGGTATTAATTTTTTCAAAGTTTATCTGTGGATTCGATGCAGTTTCAGCCAAAATCTCAAGAGTAATTTTCCAGAAAATAGCATGATGTTTTAAAATTTATGTGTAAATGCAAAGGCCTGACTCACATAACCAGATATCAAGATTGATGACAAAGTTACATCAACTAAGACAGAAGGGCATTAGTGCAAAAACAGACAAATGGATCAACAGAATATGATATGAAAATAGGCCTACACACGTAAGATCACTGTATTAATGATAAATCTGACACCACAGTGTAATGAGAAACGGACGTTTTTCTATAAATGTTTCTGTAATAAACAAATGTCCATACTAAAAACATATTGTAACCTCTTTCTCACATCATACTAAAAAATTGATTCCAGGCAGCTTGCAGATGTCAATGTAAAAGCAAAACAAACATCAACACAAAACACCCAGAAGAAAACAAGAAAGCATCTTTATGACCTGGTTTATCCAGAGTTTTCAGAAATAGGATGTATCTAACACTGAAGATTAAAAAAAAAAAAGGTTGAAAATGAACTTACAGTTAAATTAACAACTTCTGTTCATCAAAAGATGCCAGAAAGAGAGTGAAAAGGTAAACCACGCTATGGAAGAAAAGAGACAGCTCACAAAAGCAATATGCAAATAAGCATATGTAAAAGGCTCAATCTCATTAATCATCAGTAAATACAAATTAAAATCACAATTAAGTGTACTGCATTCTCACTAGAATGGCTGAAAATTGAAATATATGATTGCACTGGTGTTAATGAGGATGTGGGACAACTGCAACTCTCAAACACTGCAGGTCGAGTGCATAAATCAGTACAACTATTTCTGAAAACAGTTTAGAAGTACCTACATAAAATTGAACACATGCATACTTGTGACCCAGCAAACCAACAGAAAGGCATACATAAATTCACCCAACATGTCCAAAAAATGTTTATTGGGATACTGCTTGTTATAACCCTAAATGAACTCAAGTCAAAAATCTATTGATAGTAGAATGCATAAATTGTGGTATATTCATACAAAGAAATCCTGTATAACAATGAAATGAACTTCATGCGGAACCATAAAGTCCCTAAAGCCAATGTTGAATGGAAACAAACAAACAAACAAACAAACAAAACAGACAATAAAGTATAACCGATTCTATCTCAACGTATTTCTTTCTTTTTTTTTTCTTTTTGAGACAGAGTCTTGCTCCGTCACCAGGCTGGAGTGCAGTGGCACGATCTCAGCTCATTGCAACCTCCGCTTCCCAGGTTCAAGCAATTCTCCTGCCTCAGTCTCCCGAGTAGCTGGGATTACAGGTGTGTGCCACCATGCCCAGCCAATTTTTATATTTTTAGTAGAGATGGGGTTTCACCATGTTGATCAGGCTGGTCTCAATCTCGTGACCTCATGATCCGCCCACCTCGGCCTCCCAAAGTGCTGGGATTACAGGCAGAAGCCACCGCACCAGGCCTCTATCTCAAAAAATCTCAACTCTATCTCAACGTATTTCTAAAACAGATGACATTAATCAATGGTTCTAGCATTTATAGTACTGGTTACCTTCAGAGTTCCAGAGTCGTCAACTGAGGAGATATACAAGAGGAAATTCTATTCTCATTTTGAGTTAGGGCCTACACAAGAGCACTCACACTGTTAAAATGAACCAACCTCTATACTTATGATTTATGCACCTTTCTAAGTAAATTTTATAATTTTCTGAACAATTATATTATAAAACTGTGACTTTGTAATTGGGCCTTTTGTGACCATTTTCCTGTACTACTACTAATGGTCAACATTTCTGAGCACTTGCTGTACGTCAGTCACTAGCACTAGGTGTTTAGGTGTTTTCTTTTCTTTTTTTTTTTTTTTTTTCGGAGATGGTGTTTCACTGTTGTTGCCCAGGCTGGTATGCAATGGCACGATCTCAGCTCATTGCAATCTCCACCTCTGGAATTCAAGCAATTCTCCTGCCTCAGCCTCTCAAGTAGCTGGGATTACAGGTGCCCACCACCACACCTGGCTAATTGTTTGTATTTTTAGTAGAGACAGGGTTTCACCATGTTGGCCAGGCTGGTCTCAACCTCAGGTGATTCACCCACCTCGGCCTCCCAAAGTGCTGTGATTACAGGCATGAGCCACCATGCCCAGCCTCCAAATTTTCTAAGTTCATTCTTCAAGATAAAATTGCTGCTCATGTTGTTTAGATTTCATAGATATGGAAGCTGATGCTCAGAGAAGTTAAGGGACTTACTCATGGTCATGTAACTAAAAACCTACCTTCAAAAGCACACTTTTCTGATGCCAACACTGACTCCTGTGTAGTTCTGTGCATTAGTATTCTTCAGGCATCCGTTCAGAATAGTGACCTCCCACAGCCAAATTAGAATTATGCAGGATACATTCACACTATCCTAACCGCAAAAAGGTTGACTAGTGTTTTCTCCATGAATGCCACACCTTCCACACTGCCTGCCCTCACCTGCAAGCTTGCAGTCCTTGGTAGCTGAGATACCTAGATCTGGGGAGCTGACCGTCTGTCTGATGTGTCTTATGTCTCCATCTTCAGAAGATGTGGGGCAATTCAGGGTGGAAAGAGCATGAGCTTTATTTAGGCTGACGGACAAGATGAATGACCTTGAGCAAACCACTTAATTACCCTAAGTCTCATTTTCTGCATTTATCAAAAAGAGATTTCTTTAATTTTCCAGGGAGAGAAGGAGTTAATTCTCCTAGGACATGCTAGGCATCTGATCCATGTGAATTCCTTTTCTTTCCCCTCTTGACTCCCCTAGAGTAAATATGTTTTATTTCTTTCCCGCCCCACACCCATTTTCCATCTTTCTCTACTCTGCCTCAGTGGACTCCCTTGCTGTCTGCTCTTGGGACTGGCAGGAGATTAGCTGGCAGGAAACCAGTGAAGTCAGAGTATGCACTTCCGCAGCTGGCTGCTTTTAGAGTCACCATTGAATAGCTTATCTCTGGAGCTGCGCTCAGCTCCTGTCAGGCAGTCCTGACCATAGTTAGAAAATGTGCTCCCTCCTTCCACCTTGTTGGGCTGTCAGCAGGTAAGGGTGTGCTGCTGTTCCTACACTCAGGCTTCTCCACTATGGAAGAAAAGAGACAGCTCACAAAAGCAATATGCACATAAGCATGTGTAAAAGGCTCAATCTCATTAATCCTCAGTTCTCCTTGTGACTTTGCTTTGCCCGCGCACATCTTTCCAAATAGTCTCTCTCCCCAAATTTCTCAGTTTCCCTGTGCCATCTCTTTCTTACCATGCAGGATCCTTACTGACACAGCAGCTCACTCTGTCATTTTCTCTGGAATACAACAAGCACCTTCTACATGAGATTACTTAGTCTGGTCAGATGACAAGTTGCCAACAAAAGAAGATTTAACTACCTTTGGGCTTCGGGCCTAAGGTAGAGGCAGAAGCCAAAAAATAAAAAACAGACATGATGGAATAGATGTAAAATAATCCCAGAACATATACAGCTCGTTGCTTCAGGTGTGTGCATTTATTTCCCCCATAAAACACAAGGGGTTGGATGCTACCTGAAAAACACAGGGCCATCACTCCAGGAACCTCTGAAGGTCTTGTGTTTTTTTGAACTATATGGACATGAACCTTACCTCTCAAACTATATTCTGAAAGATGCATAGATACTTCTGCCAGCTTTGGAGAGGCAGTTTCCCTGAAGTTTGCTTCTTTTCAGCTGCACTTCATCATGAGCATGTCTGAAAGTCAGGAGCTGAGAGGGCACTGACTGAGCCTCTCACAATCAAATCACTCCTCTCTAGGTAAGCCAGGCTGCTTTTCGTTTGCTTTCCGAGAACAATCAGAATGATTACCTGAGAGGGTCTTGGGAACAGAAATGAGGGCTGCTGTTACTGCTAGCTCCCAGTGGGAGAGTGAGACCTAAAGCAAGCATTCCAGTTCTACGGATGAAAATGGAAACGCTTCCTTCCTCTGTCTCAGCAGACAAGCTGGAAGGAAGTGGTCTGTACGTGAATGTTACGAATAAGATGGTTGATTAAGCTCAAAGCCTGAGCAGTTCACACCAAGAGGCAGGATGCTGTAGGTGCACAAATCACAAGAACTTCTATTTATAAGAGTGTGTTTGTGCAAGTACCTTACCCGCATTATCACTATCTTCAAAACAGCTCAGGACTCAGAATCCACTCTACAGGTGAGGAGGAGAAAGAAGGCTCATAGACATTGGTAATAGGATCAAGGATACCCATCCAGTGAGCAGCAAAGAACAGATTTTAAGCCAGATCTGTCTTTTCCTACTCTAATCTACTGAATCAGCACTAAGCCATGCTGTTTTGGAGTAAAAAAAGTAATTTGCCACAAAGCAAAGAGAAGCATGGCCTTGCTTGTCAGGAGCCAGCTCTGGTCTTTGGAAACTGTATAGATTCTGCAAGAGCCTCAGCTGGCAGAAGAGGGGAGTTTATGAACTGGGAAAACATCATTTCAGCAGTCATGAATCACACATAGCTCTGTGAATTCATTCTTATCACTTCAAATCCAAAATCACACAACTGTAAAGTCCAGAGCCAAAATGCAAAAGCAAGTCTCACTTATTTTATTGACACAGCATTTGTCTAGCATTTGTACCCATCTAAGGTGCACAAATCCCTTCTTCCTGCACCCCTTGCCCAGGGAGCCAGGCCTAGAACAGAGCAAACGTGGATATGTCCCAGGCAGGGCACTGACCCTTCGCATCCAAGAAGGCCACAGGGAGGTAAGGGGTTGAAAGTAGGAGGCAAAGTGAAAGGAATCCTGTCTCCTTAATGTCAGGGAAACAAACATGAGAGCTTCAGGGGAAGACAGATCAGCCAAAACCCTCTGAAGGAAGACGTGAGCGAGGGAGGTCTCTGAGGAGGTTGACTTCACCATTGAAATGCAAGCGAGAGGATGCTGGAGGGTGGTGGATTGTCAAGCGGCAGGGCACAGTGGACTGGGTAATACTAGAGCATTTAGAACCAAAATCAGCCCAGGGACTGAGTGTGGAGACAGCCAATTCCCTGCCAGTCTATTATTTCTAGAGGAAGAGCTTGAATAAGTTTATTTCACCCAATTTTTTTTGCTTGCCTCAAATTAAGGATGGATGAAGCAGTTCTAAGGACTGAAAAGCTGTGCTACGGGAACCAACTCCCAATTGCAGCTTTTTTTTATGATTACTAACGATGGAATTTTCACCAAATAGAAGATATAGGTATTACTGTCACTGATATAAAAATGAAAGAGTGGGACTCAAAGAAGTAAAAAGGAATGTGCTCAAGATGTCACCTCCAATAAGAGCCAGACATAGGAATCCAGCCCAGACCTGGCCAGTTTTAGTATTCACTCCTTTGACTTATCTTGACCACGTTCTTGGGTGCCAGGATCAGGGCACCAGCCCCACTCTGTTGCCCATGCATCTCATGGTGCCCAGGGTGCCCTGCCAGTGGGATTTTTCCAACTCCTCTTAGTCAAAGCCCCAAGGCCCGCATCTGCAATGCATTTTCTACACTCTTTCCTCTGGCTACTGTTCTGCTTTTCACCTCAGATGAGCACCAAAATAAGATGGCACCTAAACACTCACCTTGGAAGGGTGAGATGCAGAGGCTTGCCTGACTCACAACTCTTAAGGCAAGTGGCTTAGAGCTTTTATACGAGCATTTTAGGAATATGTGGAAGATATGAACCAGGATCCTGGAATAAATGCACATACACACATGCATACATACATGCACACATACATGCACAAGCAATTTGGCAGATAATTTTTGGAGGTTTTCAGGCACCTCTGAGGTCTGTCAAGGGACTTTGATGGAGGAATTCCTGCCCAGGGGAGAATCCTAAAACTCTGTAGAGCACTGGTTAGCCTCAGAGTTTCCCTTAGCTTGATGCACACTTTACCTTTGGCAGAAGGAGGAGATGCCTCTTGGGGAGTCTAGGGGAGGAAGGAGATACCCTTAAAAGAACAGTCCAGCTTCTGAGTAAACCTAACAGACTGATGCCCTGCCTGGCTGAGGCAGCTTCAGGGGAGCAGATATCTAGCCCAACTCTGTGGTTAGAAATGACCCTGTTAGCCCAGCCACTGCAGGGGGCCACAAGCAGATACTCACCGACTCCCCTGAAGCCACTGGAGAGAAGGCAGCAGATGTGGAGGCTGAGGTACCTGACAGGCTGGTGAGAGGGAAGATCAGCACAGGTGCAGCAGCTGAGGCACAGCAGGTATGCTCTCCAGGAGGGAGAGCTGGCTGTACTGGCAGGAGTATGCACTAAGGACTCAGACAGACAAGAAAGTGAATCCCAGCACTCTCTCTCACCAGCTTTGGAACCATGTCTTTTTGAGTCTCAGTTTTCCTATCTATAAATCTATTTACAATATTTTTTACCTTGCATGGCTGATCTGAGAATAAGAGAGTGTTTATATGTGAGGGGTATAGTACAGTCTCTCGAACACCATACCTGATCGAGAAACGGTCACTGATACAGATGATAATGGGTATTCTTATTAGGAAGCAGGATGTTTTGGAGAATGCTTGGGGATTCTTTGCATATTTCAGGGATTCTGGTTGCAAATCAGGATTTTAGAACAAAGGACTGATGATAGAAGAGGGTTTGCTGAGCACACCAGGCAGCTTTGCAGACAAGAGGCCACATTGCAGGAGCTGCTCCTCCCTCCTCGGTGGCTGATTGCAGAGCACCGCTTGGCTGATTGTTGTATTGAGATTGTGCACTGGGCAGGGAAGCTCTGAAACAGCCTCTTTTCTGCCCTGGGTTCTGTTTCTGATGAGCATATCTCCATTTGCTTATGTCACCCAAGTGCATTGCCATGTGCTTTAAAAGTCTACATGCATGTGTCTGATACGGTTAGTGTGTTTGCATGGACTTAGGTGTTTGTGCGTGAACATGTACATAGGTGTATATGTGTCTGTGTGTACTTATTTTAGATGTACAGGTCTCCATACGTTGGTGAATATTTTGTTTTCCTCTGAGTTTGGACACCCCTGAGTCTCTGGCAACTGTATACTTGAATCTACCAGCAACTGAGCTCTCCTTGGGGCACATTTGGTTACTCACCTTAAGTAATCCAGGTCTGTCTAGTGCCCTCTCTTCCAGATCCCAGCCATCAGCCGTTGTAAACTTCTGTGCCCATCTTTTTTTGTTTTTTTTCCCCTGCAGAGAGAGTTTCTATTATCTCTGGAGCTCAGTGCTCAATGTCAAGTTCAGAGGTGAGACAATAAATGCTGGCAGGGGAGGGATGATCAGACATTACAGACAATTGTCCCTTCCTCTTTCGTAGGAGGTGACTATTAGCTCACCGGATTTATCTGGAATAGGTTCCCTTCTCTCGTAAGTAATCTCCTCTGACTAAATACCACCACTGAGAGGCAAAACAAAACAAAACAAAACAAACAGACAATGAGTAAAGTTATTGGCACAGAAGAGGGTTATTTATGTGCAGTTTCTTGGTACAAAGGGTGAGGATAATAAGAATAAACAGTTTTATTAAAAACAACTAATGGCATAAAAGAATATTTTAGATATTAAAAAATGTTACATTAGGAACAGAAATGCTGCCTCTTTTATTGTGTCCACAGCAAGGAAAGGTCAGTTAAAATTGTCTGGAGCTTTTATCTCATTTTCTTTTGCCAAGCCTTGGAGTACAAGGCTCTAGTTAAGACGCAGATGCTAATTCATGAGCAGATACTTTTGGGAGTGAAGGTTTCCTGAAAACAAAGCTGGAGGCACTCGATTAAGTGGCCCCTTCACCTTGGAAGCAGAAGGTCATATAGAGACCTGAGTTATCTGTAAGACCTTGCCCATCTCTGTTGTTTAATAATATTTAAAATGTTTAATATTTCAATGTTTTATAATATTTCTATCACCTATTATTAAATGCAATGACTTTTAAATGAAAATGCACAGGCCATGGACTGCATCCCTCCATGTCCTCATGGCCCTTAGGATCACTGGGCTTTTCTTCTTTAATGTGTCTGCTTCTCCTTCAGTGCTTGAAAAGATAAACATTAGGTATAGAATTAGTTTTACCTTGGCACTATTTGGGGGATTTCTAATTTAGGAACTAGGTAGCTTCTTCTTAAGAAAACAGCCCTTTGTGATTCCTCACAGCTGCTCCTGTCCATCCATCTGCCCACAGAATCCAGCGGTGTCTGTTGCCCACCCCTCGGCCCCAGTCTCAGGAGTGACCCCATGTGGAGAAGCCTGTCCTTGGTGCAGGACAGAAGAACTAGGGCTGGGCATCCTCCCTTTGGTTTCTAAAAGAAGAAGTCTTGATCATGACAGACAGCCCCCTTAGATCAGCTTTACTGAGCTTGAGGCCAACAGTGGGGCTGTTTCCCCCACAAAGTCACTGAAGCCAGGGGACTTTTTCAGAGGTTGGCTGAAAAGCACATGCATCTGAGGGTGGAGGATCAGGTTGATGGCTCGAGGCCTGTAGGATGACTGAGGGCATAGGATGTTCATTGAAGAAAGGTCTCCACAGATCCTGTAAGGGCCAAACTTTGAGAAGCCAAGCTATGGCTCCACCAGGAATGACAGTCCCTTAGCCCTGAGACCTAAGCACAGTGAAGCAACTTATCTAGAGGAGAGGGTGAGCACAGAGATGAGAGTGGCAGCACAGTCAGCTGACAATTAAAAGGGTGTTCATTCCTCCAGGCCATGGGAGCACTTCTCTACACTGATCAATCATGACCCAGTTCTCTCCTAAGACACTTCCAAGAACTTAATATTTTAAAGAACACTGTGAGGTTAACCAAAAATTAGACTTGCTGCTCAGCCTGTCCCTCACACTGTCCCCTGGTTGGTTTCAGGGAACTCTGAATATGCACTGGGTGAGGAGGGCATGGCCCACCTCCAGGCATATCTGAGACCCCCTTAAGGAGAGGAGTTTTTCTCATGACTGTCCCTGCCGATGGCACAGAATTTACTTCATAATCTCAGCATGCCCAGAAACAAGCAGACAGTATTTCTTCACCCCAGAGAATAAGAGCATAGGGAGCAAAGACAAGATTTATTATTAAACAACTTTAATCCAAATGCTGATTATTATTTGCAGTGTCTGAAGGCACAAAATATACCTAAAATGTATGGAATAGTCTAAACAGAGTTATAAATCCAAAGAGCAAAGCATGAAAAAAAGATACATTCTGAGCTGACACAGAAATCTGAGTTGGGAAGATTTTTTTTTCCTAGAGAACTTGCTTGACTATCAATCATTTCCCCTCATGCCAAGGGTAGAAAATTCTAAAAAAAAAAATAACATAAACATGGTGAAGAATAACACCATGAGGTGTTAAGGATTTTGTATAAGCAGAATACTTCTCTTGAGGATGCTGGTCTCTCTCTCTCTCTCTCTCTCTCTCTCTCTCTCTCTCTCTCTCTCTCACACACACACACACACACACACACACACACACACACATGCACAAACACATCCTCCATCTCCCTCTCTTTCCTCCTTGACACTCATTCTAAGCAGAACCATCCAAGAAGACATCCATGCTATACCCCAGAAGACCAGGCCATCTCAGGGGCAATGGGGAAACAGAGTGGTGTGAGATGAGAAGGCAGTGAGACCAGAGTTGATTAAAAAAAAAAAAACCGCTATAGTATAGTATATATATATGATATATATGAAAATTGACCATTCCAGGGCAGGGCCCCCAATGTGCTGATGGAAAACAAAGCCTGCTCTTCCTCGGGGTCATGGTAGCCCACCCAGGCTTCTCTGAGCATGTCTGGCTTCAAGCTCCACATGCTCTGATTGGAGAAATGTCAATGGATTGCCTAGGTAGCACGAATATCAGACCATTCTCAGCATCCAGCAATAAATAACATAATTATAAACACTCTCTTCCCCCCAGTGCTTTTAGCTGACTGTGTGATGTGGCCATTCTTTACTGCTCAATCATGTCACTAGGGACTTTAGGAAAGAAATCAATCCCGGGCTAGTTATCACCCTCAAATACATCTCTCTAGAAACTCCACAAGGCTATAGAAGAAGCAATCAATAGGACTTTGTATTTCTCCACGATCACAGACCCAGGCTCTCAACTCCGTGATTACTGCTGGCTGTGGGAGCTCCACCTCCTTCAGTGACAGATGTGGGCTGTGTATTCCATTCTGACGGGTCTAGAGATCAGAATAACCTTTGTCTTTAGGAGAGGAACTGAAGTGACACAACTCAGATTCCCCCAGTTCCACTCCTAATGGTTCTTTCCCTGATTCTGTAGTTTAGTTGCCTCAGAAAGGGCAACTGAAGGAGGGGGAGCTGTTAGGTAGTCCTAGGCTTACAAAACTGGGTTTCCCCACAGCTGTACCTGCACAGGCATAGGCCTGGAAATCTCAGAGGGTATCAGATGCCCTGAGTGGGGAGGGCCCCTGCTCTGGGCTGGATTGCTGCCTGAAGAGGACTCCAGGTCTGGTCTGGAGAGGGTGGTGAAGCTGGAAGGGAGGGTTTGTGCTGGAGCCATCACTGTTTGTTGGACTGCCTGCAGGATTTAGGACCCTGAGATAGGTCTTCACTTTTGGGGCTACGAGCAACTTCCCTGGTGGATGGGAGTTACACTTATGCTTTTTATCTAAGAGGCAACACTTTCATCCTACCTAAACAAACATGGTCTCTTTTCTCTATTTCTCAGCATGCCCCATCACCTGGAGTACTGGTCCACCCACCTGGGTACCTCCCCCAACTCTTTCTAAAAGGATCCGTTTACCTGACACCACGAAGCTTCTACTCCCTGCATCTATGGCCTCACTTCCTTCTCTCACCCAGGACTATGGGCCGAAACCCAAGGGAACATTCTTCCTCTACCTGGCCTTTTGTTCCACCACCTCACCTGGTCCATGTAACTAACCCCACCTCGCAACTCCTTGCCCCCATGGACCTTCTTCAAGATCAACCCCACCTCTGCCCAGCCTCCCTGAGGAAATGATGGAGTCTGCCCTCCTTCCCCCAATATTCTATCACTTTTTGATTCTTCTAATTTTGAAAAGAAAATAAGAAACAAAGCCAACAGGATGAGATGAGAACAGCTCAGTATCAAAGTCCTCAATTACCTCAATTACAGGTAACTGTCAGCTTCTCTTGGGCCCACGGGGCAGAGGCACACTGCGGCACACACAGCAGTGACCATCTCGTCCCGCATGATCCAGGACAGGACAGAACAGGACAGGACAGGACGGCCCTGAGTCCAGGGCACCTCCTCAGTCCCAGGCTACCCAGAACAGCCGATCACCCTACAGCAACCCAGTGGGCGAGCCCAATGTGGGCTCCAGACTCACTCTTTATCCAGCTGAAGGACTAAAAGGAACGAGGGCCAGGAGCAAAGAAATGGGGCAGCAAGCTATGGGACAAGGCAGCTAGTGGCATGTGGGGCTCCTCGTCTTCCCTTCTCCCCCAGCAGAGAGGGGCTTCTTATCTGGTTGCCCCTTCTGCCCTCAGAAAGGCCCAGGAATGGGGGGGCTCCTTTGGCACTTCAGAATGATCACAAGTAATTTTCCTTTTTATTCATATAGAACAAAATTTACAAAGTCATTCATACAGTTTTTGTGTTTTTTTACTGACTTCGAAAATTGGGAATATTCAAAATACACTTTTACCCCACTCCATTCTGTCATTATTTACATATATGTACAAGAAAAATGAAAGAGTCTCTGTGTATGTGTGTGTGTGCGAGTGTGTGTGGTTTGTGTTGTTGTCTTCTTGTATTAAAAGCTCTGCTGGTCGGGTGGGTGGGAGGGTGGGCGGGAGGGCAGGCAGCGCGGTCAGATGGAGGTCCCGTGGGAGGTGTCCAGAGCCTCTGGAAGGACGCCTCCAGGCACGGGCTGGAAGGACATGGGGATGGGGGTCTTCACCGGGCTCTGCCGGAACAGTCCCCCGTTGGGCGACCTGTGTTTGCACTGCATGGAGGGCATGGTGGCTGAGCTGCTCAGCGGCAGTGGCAGGGTGCTGCTGGGCCCTGATGAGAGTGTCCGGCTGGTGCCATGGCTGCTCTGCTCCGGCAGAAAGGTGCTGACTGAGAGCTGGGTGTTCTGGTACTCCCGTGTTGGCTCCAAGGTCTGGGTGGGAGCCAGGCCCCCCATCTCCAGGGCCGAGAGCTCAATTGATGCTGGGGAAATCTGCTTGTGAGCAATGTCTTCATCCATGAGGCTGTTCATGCGCCGGTGGACCTGCTCCAAGTTCACTTCTTTGTCCTGGAGGGAAGGCACAGGAAGGTCAAGTGGGGCCCTAACAGTAAGTCAAGGCTGGCTTGCTACAACTCTGGATGTCTGGAGGCACCAGACCTGGTCAGTCTGTTGGGCTGTGGGTGAGTATCCCATTCATGTGGCTCCCACCTCCCCTCAATTATATGGCCAACCCTCAGTCATCTGGGGAAGCCATGGGGTAGACATGATCCCTATGTAACAAAGATGCCATCAACAGGCCTTGGCTGCATCCTGCCTTGCCTCTGTACTCAGTTTAGAGTCACTGCCACACCCAGAACCAACCCTTAGGACAAGATGCTTTGAAGAGTAGGTAGAGACAGGAGAAGAAGTCCCACAGGAATAAAGGAAATGGTCCTTGAGCCCCTAAGGTGCCCCATGAATTTGCCACTTCGAGTTCACGATAATGAAAAGATTTTGTATGATCATCCCCATCTTACACAAAAGGAGGCTCAAGCCCAGGAAGGTTCAATGACTCTTCAGAGTCACAGGCCCATGAGTGTCAGAGGCAGCTTTGAGGCCTGGACCCAGAGAGAAGCCCTGCCTCACCCAGTGACCTCTGTCCTCCCTGTGCAACCTCCTCAGGCAGCCCAAGGAAGGGGACATGTCCCTGTCTGGAAGGGCAAGGCGGCATGGGTTCCTGGATGGAGATTGTGAGAAATGGGACTTCCCCAGGGTCAGCTGACTCTCCTGGTTTCATAAGGTTTCAAGGCTATCTAAGTGGGTGATCTCACACCTGATACTGTCTCACCACAGTGGGTGACATCACAGGAAATTACTTGGTTTGTTCATTTGCTTAAGAAAGAAAACAAAACAGAACAAATATTGTTCCTTTCAAATAACTTGATGATTTGTCTACAATGTTAGAATAATTAAAGACAGACAAACTGCTTGAAAGCTCAAGGAAGACGTCATCTCCTTCCTTAGCTTCCCCACAGTGAGGTGGGCACAGGATCTGGTGCTCAGCAGAGGAGCCATATGAGCTTCCCAGTGAGGTTGAAGCTGCAGGGACTTTGTAAGCAACATGGGTGCTGATGGGCCAGGGAACGTGGTGACCTCTCCCTCACCTCAAACTCCTAGAGAAATACAGTCCCAAAGCTCAGCTCCCAGGCACCCCTACAGGTGGTCTCATGTTGGCATCTTGTATCAGAGAAAGCAACCCATCCCCTGTCCACCTTGCAGAGGAGTTAGAAATATTAAGAAATATAGGAGCCCTGAATATGCTTTCAGAAGGAAACAAAGGAATCACATGAATCTAAGAGCCATACCAGTGACTGCTTTGAGCTTCTGTGGGGATGATGGGAGAGGAT
Organism: Rhinopithecus bieti; assembly: GCF_001698545.2. NCBI lineage: Eukaryota > Metazoa > Chordata > Mammalia > Primates > Cercopithecidae > Rhinopithecus > Rhinopithecus bieti. The sequence goes on along the minus strand of NW_016809845.1, from coordinate 207,573 downwards.
TTCCACCCCCAGAAGTTCAGCTGAAAGATGGGCATGAGCCCCGACCATAGGAGTGCATGAATTACAGGGCTAACCCCCAAGAAAGGTCAACTCAGTGTTCCCCAGGCAAGGAAGTTATGTGCTCTACAGTTCACTCCTTGCTTCAATGTCCCCTGGCATATAGAAGGTGGGACCACTGCTCTCTTCACACCTTTATGAGTTCATGGTTGGCACACAGAGCTTGGCTTCTGATGAGACACCTGCTGTCATTCTCAGAATCCTTCCCAGGACAAGAAAACTGACAACACCCATAAGACAACTTGACAAGTCATGCCAGGGCAGGAGGAAATCAAGAGAGCCAACTGGTTTCAGAGTAGAGGATACTATGGGATGTGGCTCAGTGTCATAGGTGAAAATGACATCAGAAACCACTGGCACAGCTTTATAGGCAGTCACAACTCCAGTGATCTGAAGCCCACCCACACAAGCAGAGCTCAGTTCATTGGTGCTGGAGACCATCTCTGAGTTAGGGTCACCTCTGCATGGCAAGTGTCATGGGGAAATCGGGGGGACTGGCTGGAGAATGCCAGGCTTCTACTTGGCCCAGCTAAATACTGTTCATGCATTGCTTATGCTGACTCCTTCAAAGGTTTGTAAAATATAGAGCAAACCAAATTCAAGTTATTTTCCTAATTACCTTATACCATGGTGGAGCCAGCTCTGTTCAACTTTGCTCCTTTTTGTGTGTTCTATTTTGTCTGCTTTGTTTTCATTTTTGCATGTAAGACTACTTTAGGAATATTTTATAACTGTTATACAGGGTATTAGTGGCTTAGCGCCACTCAGCATCAATGATCTTTTCCCAAGGAAGTCTATGGTTTATTGCTTTTAGGGAGTTACTATCCCCACTGGATAACAGTTTGACAGGCTATCAAGAGACAGGTTACCTGACAAAGAGACAAGACCATGACCCAAATAAGGACAGTAAGATTGAAGCTGAATCCTGAACAAAGAGACAGAGAGACAGAAAGCAGTGGGTGCTTCATCTGCTGCAGCAGCGGGACTCCGCCAAACTTTCTCTTCCACAGCTGTCCTCCTAGTGTCTGGGTGCTGGGCCTCCAGACAAGCCCTGACTCCTGCCCAGCATCAAGCCTGCATCTCTAGCATTCTTGGGACTGCTATGAGCTCCTGTTAAACTGTGGATAGAGTGTCATCTGCATTAGCGAGACTCAGTGTCACAATCATTTTGGTGAATATTTGTCTATAAGGCATGTTCATTTTGAAATGTGTGAATGGCACAAAACAAGTACCAGGGAGTCTGGAAGTTGAAGTAGTTGAGAGAGAAATTCAGATACTTTCAGGGTTTAATAAGATAACCTTCTCTTCTCTTTGCAGCTAGCAAAGCTTGGAGAAGGCTGAACAAGCTGGTCACCCTCACTGGCAGAGACTTTCATTTCCATGGAAGGGAAACTGATGACCTGGGGACCACTGGAAGAACTAGTTAGTAACTAGTCAGCTGCATAATCTTCCCTTTTCCTCCCTTCTAACTTCCCTTCAGGACTTTAAGGACCCCTTTGAAGATGAAAAGAAATAAAGTTTGAGTAGACTCAATTGAAGCAGGAAGCCGGTGGGTATCTTGGTTCCAGGGCTGCTCAACTCTGGATTCTGGCAGTTGATAGAGGGCCTGTCCTTTTTCTCAGTCACTTGAGCACTAGCCCAGGGTGTTCAGGAGATGTTCCCATTTTGTCAGAGTTTGGAGAGAAGGAAAGATTAACTTCCTGTCCAAGAAAACCACAGGGAGGTAGGGGGTTGGAAGTAAGGGACAAGGTGAAAGAACTGTTTCTACTTAATGCCAGGGAAACAAACATGAGAGCTTCAGGGAAAGACAGACCAGCCAAAATCCTCTGAAGGAAGATGTGAGTGAGGCACTTCTCTGAGCTGGAAGACTTCACCACTGAAGGGTGAGGGAGAGAACGATGGAGCGTGGTGGACTGTCAAGTGGCAGGGCACAGGTGCCAAGATGGAGCAGTAAACACGGCGGTGGGGAGTGGATTGGGTAATACTAGAGCATTTAGAATCAAAACCAGCCCTGAGACTGAATGTGGAGATAGCTAGTTCCCTGCCAGTCTGTTATTTCTAAAGAAAGAGCTTGCCTAAGTTTATTTTACCCATATTTTTTTGTTTGCCTCAAATTAAGGATGGATGAAGCAGTCCTAAGGACTGCTAAGCTGTGCTGCGGGAACCAACTCCCAATTGCAGTTATCATTAGCCTTTAAAGTCTCATGTCAGGACACGCAGAAAGTGACTACACCAAATGGAGAAACGTTCCAGGGGGGTTTCCTATCCAAATGGTTATTAAGAAATCCATCCTCTTCACATCAGTGTCACCTCATTCTACTCAAATTCCATCATTCCCAATAGCTCCAACACCAGGACAAATCCTGGAAGATGAGGATGCCATCTCAAGCCTCTTATTTTGGTTGTTTAACTGAATAAGAAAATGTATATAACTGCACCAAATGACTCCTGTGTTTTCTGAAAAACAAATGCAGCCATTTGCTGTGTCTCACAATGTGTCCTTTAAGTTGCCTGCTCCTGCTGCTGTCTGTGGGAGCCAGAGCTGAGGTGCGGAGAACAGACTGCCTGGTTTGGAAAGTCTGGAAGCATGGTCTGCTTGTATCACCTGGGGCCGTAGATTTAGCACTCATAAAGTCATGTCTGGCTGTTCCTTCTGTGTCTCCAGCCAAGGAAAGAGGAGACAAGAGTAATTAGCCTACTCAAGGAAAGAGGCAGGAGTGATTTGAATAATTATCTATCTTTTAGACAAAACGTGCATTCTATTATGTTATGCAAATTCAAATAATGGGCTTTTTTATGTGAACTACATCCGTTTATATCCTCATTATCTCAAGGTTTCAGTGTTCGGCCAGGTAATGACAGCTGTGAAAAGAGACTTGGAAACTTATTGCTACCTTCATTAATTTACTGTAGGTAACTGACCTAGTGAAACATCCCTGAATATGACATAAAATTCACAGACTATATTTACCCATGAATCCGGCTGAATTCCAGCTCTGTGTTTCTCATCCCATATTAAACTGACGACAGATGCACCAACAGAGGTTACTGGGGAACCTCTCCCAGGCATTATCTTACAGAGATAAAGTTCTGTAATTAAGCCACTGTTCACCAATGTGGAAATAATACAGTGTATTGGAAAACGGTAATTAACTAAACTATCATCTTTGTAACAGCCTGTTACACGTGGGACTCCTTAGAACAGACTTTGCTTGGAGTCCAACAGCTCTTATTTTAAGTTGGGCAGGAACAAAACTGGGGATGAGGGACTTCCCCCTGACTGAGCTGGCTGTTGGTGGCATTATCCTGTTACCACTGAGACCAACCAGGTGCTAAATTAGACCCAAGGGCTGGGAGAAATGCTACCAACACAATCTTCAGTGCTGTTCCCAAGACTTACCCAACCCCAACGGGCCGGGCTAGGGGTCTGAGAGTATTGGCTGGATAAAGACAAAGGAGCTCAATTACGTAAGTGAAATGGTCTCAGGAGATGGTGGTAGTTTTTCAAAGCATCAGGAGAAAGAGTTCTGATCAGTTCAATCACAGATATTTTAGGGAGGGCAATGAGAGCGAACCGACAATGACTTCACATCATGGTGGTAGCAGCAGGTGCACCGAGGAATGAGCTGAGGCTAGGGGTACAGCAGCTTGCTCAAGGCCATGCAGTTCCACAGTAAGTGGAAGGTCAGGACGAGAGCTCACATCTACCAGGTTCCCAAACCTGGGCTCTTTTCTTTTCCTTTTTTTTTTTTTTTGTTTGTTTGTTTGTTTGTTTGTTTGAGACAGGGTCTCCATCTGTCTCCCAGGCTAGAGTGCAGTGGCCTAATCTCGGCTCACTGCAGCCTTGAACTCCTGGGCTCAAGCAATCCTCTTGTCTCAGTCTCCTGAGTAGCTGGGACTACAGGCACATACCATCTCACCTGGCTAATTAAAAACAAATTGCAGAGACTGAGGTCTAGCTTTTCTTTGCCCAGGCTGGTCTCCAACTCCTGGCTTCAAGCAATTCTCCTGCCTTGGCCTCCCAAAGTGCTGGGATTACAGGCATGCACCATTGTACCCAGCCTAAAACCTGGGCTCTTTTCCATGACATCAATGTGTCAAGAAATTCATCCTCCCCACACCAGTAAGAATTCATTCTACTCAAATTTCATTACCCCAGTAGCTTCTCACCTTGGAATGCTGGTGTAGATCAGAGGTTTTCATCCTTGGCTGGATATCAGAAGCACATGTGGAGATTTTAGAAATTATGGCAGTCCAGATCTCCCTAATATGACCCTTTGGGAAACAGGGCCCAAGCATCTGTATTTCTAAAAAGCCCCAGAATTCATCACCTCTGATATGCCGCCAGAATTGAAAGCCATTGATCCAGCTGCAATGATTATACAACAATTTAACATTAATAACATTTCTTTATGTGAGTCCAGACTAGTTCATTCATTCAATAAACGTGCTTGAGCTCCTACTCCCAGATGAGCTAATGTTCTTGATAAAGCATCTATCTTGGTCCCTGGCACATAGAAAGTGCTCAATACTTCAATTATATTCATCACCCCTTAATGAGAGCTTCCACTGTTCCAGAGAGAAGGCAAATTGACGGGAATCCAGAGGTGAGGAGGCACTGGTGGATCTGAAGCAGAGACAGACAGGTAAATAGTTACTGGCAATGTAGAGCACACCCAGCAAGGGAGGCAGCTAGTGGTGGCAGCAGGCAGGGGAGGCTTTGCCAAGTGATCTGGTTTTGAGATACACAGTGGTGTATGGTAAGTGTTCCATGGCTTCTCACTGGAGGCCGTGGGCTGAAATATGCACACTCACTATTCTTACTCTCATGCTAAGCCATTTGCTCCTGAGCATAGTTCTCAGGCCAGGCTGTTTCCAGCAGAAGGGAGAGACTGAGGTTCAGATAATGTTAATGTGTAACCAGAAGCCAGGAACCTGGCCCCGGGTAGAGCACCAAGTCACAACCTTCATTCCCAAGTCCTCTGGAAAATGCTGCCTTGGAACCCAATGGGCTCATGCACATACCCAGTGGAAAGGACAGCACCCTGGCCTTTTGACAAGCTTGCACCTGGGAAGCAGCAGGGGTACAGAGGTAGACACATTGTTCACATCCCATCTCTACCCTTCTCACTTCTGATATGGATTTCGTCAAGGATAAGGATGCCTTCCTCAACTACTGAAGAGGGCTAACAAGATTGCTCAGCACAGGAAAGGAGCCCTAAGGTGTCACTTGTCTCCCTCATATTCCTCATTGCCTAGCCCAGAACCTTTTGATGGAGTAGCCCCTTGGCCACCATCAACCAAGCATGACCCTGGGCCAGGTACATCTTTAATTCACTTTACATGCCTTCCCTTGTTGAATCCTCAATGCAACACTGCTGGGTTGGCATAAATGAAGAAGAAAAATGTGCAGAAGGGCAAACTCTTTACATGCAGTTGAAGAAGACATCAAAGGAGTGGAGGCAAGGAAGGGTGTGGAGTGGAGGAAGTGAGGGCCTCTGGGATCTAATCTTTCATAGCAGGTGGGGGCATGCAGACAGATGCTGCCCACAGCCAGAACAGAGGGGCCATCTGCTCCTCTGCACCCTGCTCCCCCGCCACCCTGGCCTCAGCCAGCTCCTGTGTGCGATGGAAGCCAGGCCAAGGGAGGGCAGGCAAGGCAGAAAACAAGAATTCCAAACTCCGAGCCCAGTGATGGATGATTCATATCTCACTCCTCATGTCGTCTCCCATTTCTGCAGTTCTCATCTTTATTTCATGAATATTTTATTCTCAGAGCAATGGCTCCACATCCCCCATAAATCTAGCGGGTGGCTCTTTACTGCATCCATGGAGCTTAGTGCATTCACCTGCATTGGGTAACTACATAATCGTCTGATTCCTTAGAAAACATATGAGCTCAAATCTACATGAATATTAAGGGGTTGAACGCACATTACCACTCTTCTTCAAGTAGGTGTCTAAACTGTGACGACATCCTAGAGCAAGCCATTAAACACAACTTGGGCTCCACCCAAAGACAGGTTTCTGGCTCTTAAGAAATACAGCCAATGCCTCAAAATGAAACATTGAAAGATCAACCAGACACTCTCACCTAATTGCAAATGCTGCCCCATAAAACACGGGCAACCAGGAGCACAGAGTAGTTCTGGATTAAATACCATCATTATTTTTTGAAGGTTTTAAGAATATGCTTCTAAAAGACTGTTGTTTTGAGCCCTTTCCTGGTTCCTATTCCCTGCATGATAAAGTCAAAACCTCTCGGTCTGGCATTTAAGTTCTTCGGTGCAGGTCCCGTATCCCTCCCCAGCTTCGCCTGCTAGCATCTCCTTCCTCATGTTGACACTTCAGCCCTAAAGCTCCAGGAGGTATGATGACTTTGTTCACCTCCGTGCTGTTCACCTTGCCCAAAATGCAACTTCCTGTCTCATCTTTAGTATCAGGATTTGTATCAATGCTTCAAAGCTCAGTTCTAACAGCTCTGAGCCCCAAGTAGTCTTCAATAACCACACCCCTAATCCCTCTGACCCCACCATGCCCTGGCTGGGCTGGATGCCCTCAGCACTTTTGTGATACTTGCTGATCACTGCAGGACAGCCTGCTCAATGAGTGGAGACTGCTGGGCCCAGCTCTCTGCCACATCTGTGCATGAGAAGGTAAGCTCCCTGAAGGCAGGGGCCGAGTCTCTACAGGCAGGCTTATTAAAGGAAGAAAGGGAGAGAGGGAAGAAGGAAGGGAGACATTGCATTTGAAATTTGGAAACCCATAAAAATAGGAAAAAGATGGAACATTTCCATGCAACAGAAGGGGTTGGAGGACAGGCAGCTGCTGTGCTTTTCCAACCTGCCTCTCTCCATGTGTCCTCATTCCTATCTGGAAGCAGGTTGGCAGCAGGGGCAGGAAGTCCCACATTCTGGAAGCAGGGCTGATGTATTCATCATTTCATAACTGAGATCCTGGACTTATGCAGAAGCCAGAATAAAAGGTAGGATGTTTTACCAGCAAGAAAGGAGCTGTTCCTCACAGCTAGGTGATTCCTTGGTCTCCTGGTCTCTACATTTTTTTCTCTTTTCTTTTCTGTCTTCCTATCTATGTTTCTTTAACAATCACCAATCTCTCTCTCTCTCTCTCTGTCTCTCTCACACACATACACCACAACAATTAACTGTGGGTGGTCCAGGCTGAAATTGTCCAAACCGTCACTAAACTAGGCATTGTGAAGGGACATGGCTAAAAGCAGACAATGACTTCCCATCCAAAGGACAAGCTCTCCCTGCATGTGGCTCACAGATGATAGGCTAGAGGCTGGGGCTGAGCCTGAACCTGTGTCTCCAGGCCCCCAGCCTTGCCCACTGCTGCCCAGGAAGGCAAATTCCTGACAGTGTGATTTTCATCCACCTGGAGACCCTCCCCTGCTCCCCTGACACAAAAGGCCTTTGCACAGAGGAAACCAGGCTGAAAACTTACGGAAAATAAGCAAAACCCAAAACAAACAACACAGAGTGGGAGCAACGTGGGCCAATTTGGGGGCCTGGTCTTTTCCATCCTTCTCATCCTTCTTGGTCCTACTGGGAGTGGTTTTGGGACCACCCCACCATGGCTGCCCACTGATGCTTCCGTGCATAGAGACCTGGGTGGTGACAAGCAGGTGAATGGTGCACACTGGCCATGACCTGGAGGGGCTGGCATGATGAGGAGAGGTCAGATATGTGCGGCCTTTCCTTAACACTGCTCATCAGAATAATTCACTGTCCCTCCCACTGACTTCTTTATACAAAATGTTCCAGTAACCAAAGAAGCTCGGGACAGAACCATCAACTGTTCCTTTCAGGCTTTTTCATCAAAGCTCTGCCTTCTTTCCCTTCTGAGCTCCAGGGGTGACAGGACAGCCACTGAGGCTGCAACTGGCTCCAGCTTCACATTCCCTTCCATGGAGATACACTGAAGGACGGAGAGGAAGACAGATGTCCCCAAATATTGCAGATGTACTGAGTTAAGCAGTGTCCTCCTTCCAGGGAAGAGACAGCGTAAGGACAGAGAGCTCACTACCTGGTATAATGCAGAGTCCTGTAAAGGAATGAGGGACGCCCACCCCTGTCTTCACCCCTGACCTGCCAGGAATGCCCTTACAGACCAACGAATGGAGGGTGAGATGTGGCCAGACACCCAGGCCACAGACATGGTAGACCCACCCTTCCTGTCCAGAGGTGCCAAATCCCTGCCCGAAATTAGGCTGAGAAGGAGCCCGCCAGCTCTTACGTCCTCCTGGCTGTTTTTCTTTCCTGGCTCAGTTTATTTGTGTGCCCCTTGGACCTCCTTCCTCTGAAACAATTTAATGAACTACCCGGTACTATCTGAGCTTTCAGTAAAACAAAACAGGTAAAAAACAAAAACAAAACAGAAGTGCTTTTGGGTCTGATGCAGGTTGCTTTACCACTTCCTGTTTGAGGTTTATATCCATTTGCACCCACAGAGTCTCTAAGCAGAGCTGTGGTTCTAGACATAGCTGAGGCCTATGTGGCACAGAGTGACAGCCCCGCGGATGGTGTGGCTGGGCATGTGTAGTTTCTGCTGGCAAAGCATCATCACCAAATGACACTCCTTTCCACCCTCCCTTAGGGGAACTGTCTCCAGGTCTCTGGGGGACCTTGGTGAAGGCTTTATTTCAGAAAAAATAAAAATTTAAAAAAAAAAAGAGCTTGCAGAAGAATACAAATAAGAAGGAAGTGTGGATGGACAGAATCAACTTGCAGTTGGCACATACAGGGAGGGACGTGTGCCCAGAACCTGGAGTGTGGACAGAGCTAGAGTGTTCCCTGGGCTGGGTGTACCCAGGAGGGACAGGGCAAGGCTGGGCCCTGCAAGGAGGAGGAATATAGGGAGAAAAGAGTGCTGGGAGGGACAGGGATCCCCTGATGCTCTGGGAGAACAGTGCCCTGTGGCCCTCGGTGAGAAGTCAAAGAGAATCAGGAAGGAATGGGCTCCTCTCTTACCCTACAGGTGGTCTCTCCAGGTCAGGGTGGAGGCACATGGGCGGGGCAGGGTAGGGAAGGGCTCTCTGGCGCTGCCCACGCTGTACCTGCTCTATAGATAAATACAGGACTTTAGTGGCTAAGGCTGGCACTGCAGCACTTTGTTCAAGCAAGAAAACATCCCCTACATTCTTCTCTAGTTTTAAAAACAAAATAAAACAACAATAAAATCCCCCAATATAAAACTCTGTTGTCTCCAGACAAGATGACTCAGGTGAATACTAGCTAGAAACAACCTGCCCTCCCAACGGCCCAGTGTGACACTCTTGCCTCTAGGCTGCGAAAGGGAGGGCAGGCCCCAGGGTGCTGACCTCCTTGGGGGTCTCCTGGTGGCACCGGTTACTGTTCCACCACAACTCCAGGGCAGCCACCAGGCAGGCCAGGAGCAGGCCAATGGCCAGGATGCAGAAGACCCCGGCGAAGCTGTGCAGCTTGAGGGATTTGCCGTCGGCCTGGGCACTGGCATGGCTGGTGAGGTCACAGCGGCCCATGTGTGGCCACCACTTCTGCTTCAGCACATCCAGGTCCCCTGTGTCCTGCAGCTCCAGGATCCTGCAAGACACAATCCAGGTGAGCTATAGCCACTGACCTCATCGACTCAGCCATGAGGGCCCTGGCCCCTGCCCCACCATGCTGGCCCCACCACAGACAACATTGAGCCATCCTAGCAGCTTTCTGCCTTAGCTCTTCTCTTCCCAGTGCACTCTCCACACTGCAGGTAAAGTGTTATTCCCAAAACACACATTAAGTTTTGTCACTTCTCTTCCCAACAGCCCCCCACTCTCTCCCACCCTATCCCACTGCCCAAGAATAAAGTCTAACAGCAAATCACATAGGGCCCGTTACACGGATTCTGTGGCAAGAGCTCAAGATAAAACTGGGAAATACAGAAAGGAAAGAGGCAAACATTTAGGTTGTGGATTTAGGATATTCCTGATCCTGAAAATGCTTTCTTTTGAGCTTTCATTACTATATCCTACGTCTCTCCCACTGGGATTCACCAAATTATTCACACAATCATTTGATTTGAGGACCTTCTGTGCTTTGCCTAGTATGATGTTCAGCACTGCTGAGCTTATGGTCTAGAGATACAATCACTGACCCTAAAAAAATTAGCTCAATCAAAGTGCAGGCAGAACTGTGATTAAAAAAAAAATTAATCAAAGTAGAGGTTCTGGGAAACAGCACATGGTGGGTGGTGTTCACTGGAGGATTGGAGAAATCCTCACCGAGGAGCCTAAAGGTAAGGGGAAGCTTGAAGGATGACTAATCATAAAACAGCTCACATGGGTCTAGCATGTTCTACGTGCCAAGGAGTACCCTCCATGCTTGGCAAATAGTGTTGAATCTTCATTCGCATGCCAATCTTTTGAGATGGTTATTCCTGTTTTCCCATTTTACAGAGAAGGAAATCAAGGCACAGAGAGGTGAAATGTCTTGCCAAAGTCATTATGAGGCTGCCAGGGTTGGCTTTCAACTTGGAGGAGGAAAAGCCTTCCTGAGACTAACACCCCATGTGAAAGTCATGTCTGGGGTAGCGCTTAGCACATTTAGGAAGTGGAAAAATGGCCAGGGAGGCTATTGGGTGGTACAGGAGCAGGCATCAGGTGAGGACAGGGAAGAAGGCAGACCCCAGACATGGGCTCTGAGAGGGCATGAGTGGAAGTTTCGATTTCATCATGTGTGCAATGGTGGGACAACCCATGCTGCTTCTATACTCCCCACTGTGGTTTTCTTTGGTTGTGGTATTTTTGTCTGTAACCCAGGAGCCTTAACAGAGAGCCAGTGGTAGCTGGTAGCACTCAGACCCCAAACACCTAAGCTTTTCCAGTGGGGAGTGGAGCTCTTTAAGCCTGATCCATGGTGATATATTCGACTGATAACATCTGTAGAGGTCCCTCTGAGTTCTCTGGGTGTGTGTCGTTAGAGAGCAGCAGTTGTTTATAGCCGGGAGAAATTCACTGACCACTGGAGAGTTGTGTGAGCTCTACCCTGGACCTGCATTCCAGGTCAGCTGTGACCACAGACCTGAGGCTATGCTCAATTCCCATACATGGGCTTGTGTCTGGTGGAGACAAGAGTCACAACCCTGAGGGGGTCCCAAGACCTGTCAGCATCATGGGCCCAGCACAGCATGGCCTCTTGATGGCTGGCAATGGCCTGGCTCAGTGCAAAGATTGGCTTTGGAGGCACCAGACCTCACCTGGACCAGGGACTTGCCCCTCCTAAAGCTCAGTGTTCTCATCTTTGCAATATAAACTGTTGACCCCCACTTAGATGAGCAGATCCTTCAGGACAGGAGCTGTGGGTTACTCTGTTTTCCCTGAGCAACCACAGTGGCTGGCACCACTAAGGCTGTCAGTAGATGTCTGTTGTGTCAATAAATGTGTGAATGTACCAATTGAGCAGTAAAAACTTGACTAAGATGGCTGTGGTTAGATATTGATATAATGTCCATTAAGTGCTCAGGGCACTGGTCAGGATGTAAGACACAGAATGTGGCTGTACATTCAGGGACTTGGTTGTTAAGATACGTGTGCATTTATATGGTTTGGGGTCATGCTTAGATTGCCCAAGAACACTACAGACCACTCTCATGGCACATCACATGGTGAACCGGACAGCCGCAATGTTGTACCACCTCATATGGATCATGTCGGGCCAACTCAGTGGCTGCACGTCTGCCTGTTCACTGGCCGTAATAAGTCTGTGCTACTGGGTGTGAGGAGGCTGAGCCTCTTGGCAGTTGCAGGAACCTCAGGGACAGATAGGCAGGACCTCAGGGCCTTTGAGGATGTCAGCAATTGAACAACTAGCTAGCTATGGATAAACAGTAGAGCTTCGTGTTCATGGCTATCCATTCAAATCCAGGCTTGGAGTCTCTCAAATTTAGCTCTCTTATCACTAAAGCCTGAGGTTATAATAAATGTACCTACCTCACAGGATATTGCGACAAAATGAGAAGAGGGAACACATACAGACTGTTAGCTTGAGATCCAGCCAGTAATCAGAGCTCCATGAAAACTGGTTAGTAGTTGTCAATCTGATGGCCACATTGACCAGTAGCCTTATCTTGCCAGCACTGACATGAGTGACCTTTTATAGAGAACACAGTAGGAGCTGATCATTTTACACTGTTTGAATCCTCATAACAGCCTGCAAAGTGGTTCTTATTATGCCTATTTTATGTCTCAAAGACCTAAAGCTCAGAATCTAGATGACTTGCCCACTGTTGCAATTAGAAAGTGGTAATGCTGCTCATCAGAGCTGGGTCATTCTGACCCAGGAGGCCATGCTCTTTCCAGAACAGCAGGCTGTTCTCCTGGGGCCAGCTTCGGGGCCTAGGGGATGGTGAGGCTCTGGCCAGATGGTGGTTGTGGGGTCAGATCCCCACTCCTCCATTCATTAGGCAGATCCTAATTCCCTGTGCAATGTCAGGGAAGTTGCTTAATTTTGCTGACCTCTTCTTCCTGCTCCCTATAATTGTATGCATTTTTTATACCCAATCTTATCCCAGAATGATAGTAAGGCAATTTATAGGAAAGCATAACATAAAACAAAAAACTTAAACAAACAAAAATGATATTTAAATATGGAAGGAACAGAGGAAAGATAAAACAAGTCACAGGTACAAAATGACTTTGAGAATGAGGCTAAACTAATGCACACCGTAATAATACATACTCCCGCTTACGAGAAAGCCAGAGGGATAATAGCCACTTCCTGAAGCCAGTTGTTCTATTTTCCAGACAGATATAATTGCAGGTGCTTTTTTTTATTCAATAGCTGTGGAGCCTGCTACACAGTAGGTGCTCAATAAATGGCTATTAAGTTGCTAAACATTTATTGAATGCCCACTCTGCATGCTGTGGTCTGCAAGCCAGTTTATAGCACATAAGCCCTGCCACACATGCACATACATCTAGATTCTGTCTTCTGCCAAAGCAAAGGAGCATATCTTTATTGAAGGAAGTAGTTTAGTTTCCAGGATGAAGGGAAAGACAGTTACAGCAGTTCCACATAAGGCTAGGACCTACCATTTATACTAGAACCTGTTTTCTGCAAAATGGCATGAGGCATTGCTCTCAGGACCTGTCCCTTCACTCCTCTGAAGCATGCCCTAGCTAGGGGCAGCTCACAGTTCTGTATACACCATACAAGAAAGCCTTCTTTTTTTTTTTTTGAGAACAGGGTCTCGTTTTGCAGTCCCAGGCTGGAGTGCAGTGGTACGATCTCAGCTCACTGCAACCTCCGCCTCCTGGGTTCAAGCGATTTTCATGCCTCAGCCCTCAAGTAGCTGGGATTACAGATGTGTGCCACCACATCCACCTAATTTTTTGCATTTTTACTACAGACAGGGATTTGCTATGTTGGTCGGGCTGGTCTTGAACTCCCGACCTCACGTGATCTGCCCGCTTCAGCCTCGCAAAGTGTGGGGAGCCACTGCACCCAGCCCAACAGAGCCTTTTAAAGAAACACTGGCATCAGTAAGTTGGCAACCTGAGGTCTGAGTGTCGCTACTCAAGGGATGATCCCAGCCCAGAAGGAACTGTACCATACAGGAAGATGAGGAAACCGTGGGAGGCCAGCACAGGCCACTAGTGACGTTTCCTTATCATCACAGAGCACATGTCTTCTGATGAAAGCAAACAGTAATCAAACACTACTTGTCAAAATGACATGGAAACTGGACTAGCCACATTTGATTATGGTGACTGCTGGAGTCAGGAGAGCAGCACATGGGGTCTCTGTTGGGAGGTTTTGCACATGGACCTCACGGTCAGTGAGTGGACAGGTAGTGGGCAGGCCTGTTTCAGAAAGCCTGGTCTCTGGAATCACACACCCCATGTTGGCCCTGGCTCTGGTCCTCTGAAGTCACACAAAGGACATCTCACTCGTTCTGCCTCCAGCAAGGCTTAAGATACTAGAGGTGGGAAGCCACACCCCTCCCCACTCATCTCCGCCTTCCCCAGGTTGAGTATTCTCAGGTTCTACTCTGACCTAATGGGAGTCCCCTCTGCTCTGACTCCATTCAGCAATCTAGCCAAGACCGGGGCTCCTGGACTAATGTCTGCTGCCTCTTCTCTCCAGTGTGTCAATGTTCACTTCAGCAGACTCTCAGGAGCTATGTGAGCAGTGTGAGCACACCGGGACCCTAACCTTTCCTCGCTGGGGCCCCTGTGCTTCCATGAGCGCTGTCATGGGGCACATTAGTGGTCTTGGTGCTGCTGCTGTGTTGGCCTCATGGGCTCTCTTACCATCTGTTCTAGAGAGATGCTCAGAGGTTGATGATCTGTGGAATCGTCCTGAGCCTCCCATCTCGGAAAACCAACTGGTGTGAACCTCAAGAACACCAACGTGTTATAAATCCTGGAGAGAAGCCATTCTTTTTTCATGCATTTAATCTGAGCAACTGATAAATCACTACTCCTCCTTCCCTCTTGTCATCTCTCTCTCTCTGCTCCAGAGAGGAGAGGGAGGAACAGAATGTATACTTGATTAGCCCTACTCTTTTCCTCAGTTTTGCAAAGAAGCCACTGAATGGACTGGTTGCAGGCCCTCCTCCTCAGCCTTCCCTTGATGGGGCTGAGGCCCAGGTACTCATGAGAAGAAGAGCACAATGTGGACATCTAGAGTGTGGGAGAAGGGAGGTTGTGGGGCTTGGAGATCCAGCAGCCACACGGGCATAGCACTAGGGCTCAGGAGACCTAGATTCTACTTCCAGCTCTGCCAGCAGCTGGCTCAGCAACCTGGATATCCTAGTTACCCTCTCTGAACTGCAGGATGTTAAAGAAATGATTTATAAGGACTCTCACGTCTCCAAACAGAAGTTCTTTAGTACTGAAATTCATGCATTAATCAGTCGACAAGCGTCGCCCCTGAACCTGGCATGATGCCAGCCTTTTCATTCCAATGCTTCTGCCTCATTTTGGATTTGGGTGGACTCTGGCAGAGCCTGCCCCTAGGGCTTCCTCACTGGGCTCTGCAGATTCATCCCTTCACCCAGCAAAATGCCCTTCACAGATGTGTGCAAGAAGATGGCCCAAGGCTTAGACACCTTGGGGACAGGAGCTCTTATTCACAGCTGACTACTGGACAAAGGCCACTGAACTACCCCTGCCCCACTTCCACCCCTTCTGGCTAAGGCCACATACCTTCCCTCCCCCAGCAGACAGCATCTCCTTGGACAAGGAAACTTCTGCCCTACAATCAGAGGCCCCCTCCAGCCATGTGCAAATAAATATGGAGACATTCTGCTTCTCTGACCCTACTTTTTTAAAGTCTCCACATCGACTACTCTACTTTACAGGTACATTTCTCTTTAAAAGTGATTACTAGGCCCTTATCAGATCCTGCTAATTATTCATTTTTCTGGCTAACTCCTCCTCGTTCTTCCAGCCTCAGGTGTCCCCTCCTCTGGGAAGTTCTCCCAGATATCCTGGGTCTGGTGAGATACCCTTTTCTGCCTGCTTCTACCCTAGCATACTGAGGATGTCTTTGCCACATGCTAATATGCTCTGGGCTGGCATTACCTGCTCACAACAGAGACCCCCACAGAGACTCTGAGCCTTCCTGGCAGGGACCATATACTTCCACAGGGTCTGAGGGTAGGGGAGGAGGAAGCAGTGGGGCATAGTAGGTGCTTAGGAAAATGTGATGAACGAAGGTGTTTGCATTGGCTCTTGTCTTCTAAAAGGTTATTCTCTTACCATTGACCACTAGAGTCCCGAGACACTAGAGTCCCGAGGCAGCTGCCTGAGCTTACCTCTGGGAGAAGAGGTCCCTGTAGGGGCTGCCATGCTGCAGGGCAATCCCGTAACCCTTGCTGCTGATGCTGTTGCCGATGACAGTCACCGAGCAGTCGTCATCTGTCAGGGCTGCGTATTCCACCACGGCCACATCCCACAGGAAGGCATAGTTCCCCTTCTTTGCCTGAAAGATCAAAATTACCATGAAATCCGGCAGGCCTGGCCAGTTGTGTTAGCTTTGATCGGTGAGCCATCTTGATGGTGGGATTTGAGGGACCCATCCTCAATGGTCTTCCTACCCACCAGACAGCACAGCAACTGTGCTACTGTTTCCTGGCCTACAAATACCAGCATTGGTTGAGGCCACTCACTTTGACTAGACATAAAATGTGTGCAGACCAGCCACAAAACATCTCATGGAGAGGGGAAGGGCGGAGGAACTAGAGGTGGGCTCTAAGACGAGCTTCCTGGTCACAGTGCCATGGGCCTATGTCTCAGATTAGAAGGCTCAGCCTTGGAGAGTGTAGAAAATCTAATGCCAGGTGACTGAGATTCTCAGATCAGAATTGTTAGGGAGCATAACAGTTGGGGATGAGGAACAGGGGAGAATAGAACCGTGGCAAATCTTACCCACTGATATTTCTACTTAGAACTTGTCTGAGCTCTGCTTAGGGTAAATCTGGAAAATGGCCCTGAATTCAGAGCCCCAGAGTAATGATGACTTAATATCAAGCACAAGCACATGCACATATAGAGCCCCCTGTGCATGAGGAAAAATCCGTCAGGGACAGGGCTTGACTGTTATGGTGCCATGCCAGGCTTCTGCTACTTGTCTTTTATTGCCCATACATGAAGGTACGCACATGCCTGCACACACCCCTACACATGCACACACATGCCTGCACACATACGCCTGTGCACATCCACATACATATGTGTAATACACACACATATATGCACCCATAAGTATGTGTTCACATATGTATGCATACACTCACATGCATATATGTTTGTATGCACATGCATGTAAACATATATATGCACACACACGTGCAGGTTTCTGGTGTCACTGTCTCCATATCAGTGAAGTGGCGGCAGATTCTTCCATCGGGAATTTGTCTGCGGTGACAGCTAAAGTCCTACTCTGTCACACCCATCCACAGCAGAGGTTGTCTTCTATCCTGAACCACAATTCTAACTTTGCCTGGAGTTTGGGCGCTGGGAGGGAATGCAAGCTGCTTTACTTTCTGGAAAGAGATGCAAACCTGACACTGTCACTTGGCCATCTTAAAACAAAGTAGGATGTTCTTAATGCAGCAAAGTGCCTGGCTTTAATGCTATAGCGAGCACACAGACAACTCTTTGCCACTTCTTTCCTTTTTACCGTGGCTCGCACTAGATGATGGGGGGCCTCATTATGGGCTTTGTGACATCACTGAAATATCACAGACAATAATAGGCCATGCTAGCAAGCTACAGGCTTCTTGGCATTGTTGAGGGCATTGTCCCTGGCTCCTGCCTTTGTTCAGTTGAGTCTTCATCCACTGAGACTTTCCAAAGAGTGTCATAGCTACTTAGATGAAGTCAGTCAAGATTTTATTTTCTTTCTTTCTTTCTTTTTTTTTTTGAGACGGAGTCTTGCTCTGTCGCCCGGGCTGGAGTGCAGTGGCTGGATCTCAGCTCACTGCAAGCTCCGCCTCCCGGGTTTACGCCATTCTCCTGCCTCAGCCTCCGGAGTAGCTGGGACTACAGGCGCCCACCACCTCGCCCGGTTAGTTTTTTGTATTTTAGTAGAGACGGGGTTTCACCGTGTTAACCAGGATGGTCTCGATCTCCTGACCTCGTGATCCGCCCATCTCGGCCTCCCAAAGTGCTGGGATTACAGGCTTGAGCCACCGCGCCCGGCCGATTTTATTTCTTTCAAGACCCCAAGTGCCCATGGCCCAAGACGGATTATTTCCTTGTCAGAAGTTCTCCATTAGAAGGATTTGTGGGCAGAGTATGACCTCCTGCAGTGGGAAGAGCCTGTTCCCAGACATTCAGACAATTTTGCCCAACAACCTTGTAAGAAATGACACACACCTGTGCCACTCTTCGACTTTCACCTCAGGGAGCAATTCAAATATTATACCAAGGCCTCAGTCCTCAACCAATCCAATTTCAGAAGTCCTAAAGGACTTTGACCCAGGTTGCAAAATTACACACATCTCTCTCGTTCCATGTAGGAAGATAACAGTCCTATAAATTTTTCCTGCTGGCAAACAAGTTTTCTCACAAAAAGATAGACATTTTCAACCTCTTAGTAACCAAGTTTCTCAGCAAAATGTTGACTTATGACCTAATATTTGGCTTCAGTCAGACTTTGGAGCATTTCACATCCATGCTTGCAATTCAACATGACAATCAGACATTGTTATTTGTACAATTTCAAAAGGGCATGTCACTTTGAGGGAAAAATTAAGATCAGGTTTGTTTCTACATTTCAAGTGATGCTCCAAGAATGAAAACAAAATATGCTGACTTAGACAGAGTGGAAAGGGACTCCAAGGAAAGCCTGATGTGGGCACTCTAATGGGACACATGGCTTCTTTCAAGCCACAGGTGTTTGTGACTCAGTTTGGGCTCAGGGACAGGCGAGCACAGCTGCATGAAAGCACCCACATTTATAGTCCTGCTGGCCTAAGCTGAAAAGGAGGGAACATCCAGAAGGGATGCTGGCAATGGCTCAGCCTCAAATCCCTGCTAACCAGGAAGGAAGTCCAGAGGAGACAGTAGGAGATGCCTTCTGGACCTGCTGAATACTCCATCTCCCCATTTGTCTATTTGTAAATAGGGACTAAGTTCATCATTATATTTATTTTTTCTTTTTTTTAAAAAAATATAGACAGTCTTGCTATGTTGCCCAGGCTAAATTTGAACTCCTGGGCTCAAGCAATTGTCCTGCTTCAGCATCTTGAGTTGCTGGGACTACAGGTTCACGCCACTATGCCAGGTTGCCAATATATTTCTTGTGTCTGCTTGAGGAAGCATGTGGCTGGATCCAGAATCTGCCTGAAAATGCTGAAGCAGGAGCACCTGGAGAGGGTGCTGTCCCACATTTTGTGATGGGAGTTGGAGGTAGGCTCTAGGATGAGCTTTCTGGTCATGGCATGGGCCTATGTCTCAGATTGGGGGGTTCACCCTTGGAGAGGGCAGAAAATCTAATGCCAGGGGATTGCAATTCTACGGAAATGTATGGGGAGTATAACAGTGTGGAGATGAGAAAGAGGGGAGGATGGACTGTGGTAAATCTTATCCATTTGATATTTCTACTTAGAACTTGACTGAGCCCTGTTTAAAGTGAATACAGGAAATGGCCTTGACTTCAGTGCCTCCAAGAACTGGTGACAATATCCAGCACAAGTACATGCCTAGACCTCCCTGTACATGGGGAAAAACCCTTTATGAATAGGACCCTGACAGGGCCAAATCAGAAGCTCCAATGGTGGCAGGACAGGCCAGACTCTAGCTCTGTCCTTAGGAAATACCCTCCATTCCTAAACGTCATCTTCACTTCCTTGGCATCCCAGAACTTTCTCAGCCCTTCTCTTTCAGCTCCATGCTGAGTAAAAGGCAGTGCTGAAGTATTTCCTTGGGTCCCCAAGTTCATCTATTTCCAGGAGAATTTTCTGGACCTTACAGACATCTCCCCCAGTTTCCAGTGTGTCACAGAGCCTGTCTGAGACATAAGGCTTCTTAGGTCTGACTATACTGTCAGGAACATTGCAGATGCCAGCTCTAAGAAGTTAAAATATCCCCCCATCATGGCCCTGTTATCTTTATACAGACCCTCTTCTTGTCCCATTTCAGAATGAGCTCCATCCTGTCCCCACAAAAACTCTAAGCTTTGCTTCTTCCTTGTAGGGTCAGAATCAGTTTTCCATGTGGCCCCTAATAATGATGAATTCACCCCCTTATTCTGTGCTACTTATCCACAGGTCTGACTTCCCTGCTACAGGGGGGACACCTAATATATCAAGCATCTGCCTCCAGGACAGCCAAGTGTGTCCTCTCTTCCCTGCCCCTCCTTCTGCAAGTTCACCCTCCTCCTTCCTTGAGTCTCAGCATTCCCTCCAATCCCGCTCCTAGGTTCAGTCACCTCCTCTGTAGGTGCAACCTCTTATCTAGCCTCTAGTTCTGTTAGGAAAGCATGTCTACCCCTTTCTCACCATTCTCCAACCCTTCACCTCCATTTCAGAGACCTCTCACATTAGGAGGCATTTGTCATTTCCTATTTATATTAACTCTTTTCTGTTGAGGATGTTTTTCAGGCTCTGGAAAAGACAGAGCATAGGCAGGAATCTAGCTTCCTCTCAACCTTGTGCTATGGTCTGGTGCTTGTAGAGGGAGGAGGGTGAACCCAGCCACCTCCCTGCAGGTGTCCCAGAGTCCCTTGGCCAAGTGTCACAACAGATCTTTAGATCTGCTATTTTTTTGCCACTTCCTGTTCAGACCAACTCCTTCTTCCTGTATCTCCCAGTACTGTCTTGTTCCTACTTCCAGGTGGCTGTGGGAAGTTGAGGAGGATAATGTCTGAGAACAGCCATGATAGGTGGTAAGCTGTTTGCAAATAGATTTGTTGGCATTTATCTCATCATGCCTAAAAGATAAAAGGGATGCCACTGATTTGAGTTCTGCTATTAAAAGAAAACAAAAGCAAACACTGTATTTCACCTTTCAATGGGTTAAATTACCTTTATCTGGTTTGGCTGGTCCATTTATAATATTAAACACATTCTGAATTTCCAATCGCTGACTCACCATGGATCAATGCCTTAGAATAAGGCTGGCGGAAAATTAGGCTGGAGACAAGGCTGTGGATACAGCCAAGCTTGCTCCAAGCCCTCAGCTCTCTGCAGAGCCTAGGTGGGCATAGACATCCAACAGTCCAGGCCCTTTTGACCCCAGAGAGCCCTTCAGGACTAGTTATGGGGTCCTGGGACTCTAGCCCTTGTTTCTTCCAGGAGCTATGAAACGTATTTGCAGATCATCCTAGAAAATAGATGTCTGCAAACTAATATGTGTAAGTGGCCAAACTACATTTCTAGAACATATGGCCTAGAAATGTAATTTGGCCACTTACACAGCACTTTTTTTTTTTTTTTAAAGATAATATCTAGTGGTAAAGGAATTGTGAAAAAAGTGTGCGTAATCCTTCATGGCTACCAGCACCACAAATTGATGTAACCCTTTGGAGAGTAATACAGCAGTACAGAACACAAATGTTTAAAGCTGCTCATGTCTTTCACCTTTGCAAGTTGGGAATTTAACCAAAAAAGTAACCTAAATGTATCTAAAATGCCTGATAAATATTCTAAATCAAGAGTTGACTCTAAAGTAAACATACAGTTTAAATATTTACTATTAGGGAAACAACTTAATAAATCATGGTTCATAAACGTGATGGCACTTTATGTAACAGATAGTAATATAAAGACTTCACAGAAACACTGTATGTTTATATTTATATACATATATATGAATACTTAAGGAAAGTGGCAGAAAATAATAGGATGAACAGATTATTATTGATAGATACAGTATTATAGCTGTTGTGTGTACATGTGAAATACAATATTCTAAAAGATGGATCATCACCTAATAGAGTGGGATAAGTGACACTTTTCTAGACAAGTGGGTGAAAGTGTTGTCTTTATTTAACCTTGTTTCACAGTTTGTTCTATCACACATGACACAGACACCTAATCCAATCTGCATCCTCCATGTGCCCGTGGCTCCACTGTAGCAGTGCCCTGGCCCATCAACAGGACACAAAGGCCTGGGAGAGCTCTCAGATCTCTCCAGGACACTGGCTCCCTGATGATAGCCAAGCACTTGGGAAAATCTCCTTGACATTTCTGGCCTATCTCTAAACATTTTGCTTCATTTCATTCTCCCCTTTTCCTAAAAGAAAAGCAAACAAACAAACACGGTCCAGATATAAAAAAGAATAGATGCAGGAACTTTAGGGAAAGGAGGAAGAATATCTTGGCATGAGAAAAAGTCAAAGGCATGTGAGCATCTATCCCTGGGATGCCAGGACAACAACAGCTAAAGAGACCACCCAGCCTTGTCTCCCAGCAAACACCTTAGCAAACAGATTCCCTTCTCAGTCTACCTGCACCTGGGTTGTTGCAAAAGGAAAAAAAAATTGACATGGTGAGGGAGTCTGGCTCTCACACTTACAGCATCCTCCCTAACATTTAGGGGAATATGATTGGCCTCTATTTGCTGGAGGAAGGTTGGGCTCTATAAAAGAAGCTGCAAGTGAGCTGGATTATTGGATGACTTGCTTGCGTTCTATGACTTCACACCAGCAGTAAAATGAGATTGCATTGCCTTTTGTTGCTCCACTGATTCCACCCCTTTTGGAACTCACGTGGAGCACAACCTTTCAGAGACATCAGCCTTCAAGGCAAGAACCTCATTACACTATTACATTCCATCCTAACTGCTTTGGAAAGGAACAAGCAACCACACTGCTCCCCCAAATGAGAATGCGTGTGCTGCAAACATCAGTCAGAAACGCTATGGGAAAGGAAGCACAGAAGGAAGCCAGGTGCCCGTAGTGCCAGGTGCAGGGTAAGTATGGGGCCCCCACTGGGTACCAATGCCTTCAGAAACCTGATCCCTTTATTATCGATGTAATACTTCTCAAGGGCAGAAGATTCCACCCCATTTACAGACAAAAACAAACAAACAAACAAACAAACAAACTGAGGCTCAGAAAAATTAAATGGCGTGTCCCAAACAAGCCTGAATTATGAACAGTGGGGCCATGTCAACCTGAGTTACATCTGGCTCCAAAGAAGTCTGTGCTGTCTCCTCTGTCCTGGTTAGACTCACGAAGAATGGACTGGGGAGAATTCACCTACTGTCTTTGCTCTTGGACCACTTCCCAGAGAACATTGCTGGTGATAGACCACACACAAATGGCAATGCCTGTATTTCCCTAGCTTTAGAAACAAAAGTGGTTCATGGAGTCACTGAAATTCTGGAAGAAGGGAGGACACGGGGTCTGCCCCTTCTCTGTACATCATGGACTCTTTGGAAACCTGACACATTCTCGTGTGCATTCACCATCTGTGCAGAGTGCATTCTGCCTCTGCTTCAGCCACCACTTATCCTAACAAAGCAGAACTCAGTCTTTTCAAGTATCCTAAGTCTTAGTTCCTATAGTCATGTTCATACAATGGCAACACATTACCACAGGCAGCCTGAACCCTGGCTACCGTGATACCTGTATTATGTATGCACCATGCCAAATTGTAAGATTCAACAGTAAAACCCAGACCATCTGCAGAGAAAAAGACAATTTTGCAGTCGGCTGGTGGGAGTGTGGCTGGCATGATATTTCTGGAATGGCAATTTGGTGGGGAGAATTGAATGTTTTTAAAATGTGTACATGCAGTGATTCTACCCCATGGGATTTATCCTAAGGAATTATTCAATTTTCAAAAAGTGTTTGCATAAAGATTTTTTCAGGGCAACACTGTTTAAACTAGTCAGAAGTTAGAAACAACCTAAATGCTCAGTAATTGGGAAACAGCTAGGTGAATGATAGTATTAGATGGTGGAACATTACGTTACCGTTAGTATGGGGCTTTGAAAGAGCATTGATTGTTAAGGGAAATTTCCATGAGAAAAAAAGAGGCACCCCTGAGCTATGAACCAGCCTGGGTTACTGAATCCAACTGCACGAGTTTAAATGCCAGCTCCACGCTTGCTGCCTATGCAGATGAGTTGCTTAACATCTCTGAGTCTCAGTTCCACTGGTCCCCACCTCACAGAGTCCTGATGAGGATTAAATTACTCAATATGTGTGATGTGCTTAGGATCTTGCTTAACATATGGTAAGTGCTAAATAAATGATAATCAATCTTATATTGTTTAGTGGAAAATGAACCTATTACACTAGAGTATTGACATTGTGACCACCTCTTAAATTATTATGTAAATCTTTATGTTTGTGAGGAATCAAAAATAAGTGCCAAATACAAGCCATGGTCATCTTTGGGAGGTGCCATCATGAGTGACTTTTGTTGGTTTTGAACATCTCTTTGTTGCCTACATTTCCTGCAGCTCAGCAAGCCTCACCTTTTGTGACTGGGGATATCAAGGCTCAGCCTCCTTCCTTGTGCACAGTGCAGCAGAAAAAGCAGGGTGCCCACTGTCACAGCCCAGCTCTCCAGTGATCCTACTGTCTCAGGGGCTAAGAATTGTTTCCTAAAAAGACGGTTGTGAGTGGGAAATTCCTGAAGGCAAAACACTGTACCTGGCACAGCATGAGGGCTCAACACGAGTTCCGTGTCCTCCTCCTTCCTTCAGTTCCCAGATGGTCAGGAGATCCATCTGTCAGCTGTGATTGAAGCATTTTTCCTCCACCTACTCCCCTCTTGCCAGTCACCCCCCATCTTCACCAACTCAGCAACACACTCTGTGTGAGTATGCAGTGTATGTGCATGAGTGTGTGCATGCAGAAGAGTGTGAGTTTGTGTGTTTATGTGCATGAGAGTTGTGTATGTGCATATGTGTAAGTGTGAGGGAGATGTGTTTGTATAGATGTGTACATGTGGATGCACATGAGAATGTATGGGTGGGTGAGTGTGTGTGCATTCGATAATACACGTTAGTGTCTATAGGTACGTATTTATGTTTATGTGTGCATGGGAATGTGTGTGTGTATGGGTGCATGCGTGTGCGCATGCCGGAATAATGTATGTACAGGTATGACTGTGTATGTGTGTGAATGTATGTGAGGGAGTGAGAATTATGTGAGTGTGTGTACATGTGTAAGTGTGAGGGAATGTGTGTGTGTGAAGGTGTGTGTGTATACATGTGAGAATTGTATATATGTGTGCAGGTTGATGAGTGAGTTTATGTATAAGTGTATGAGTGTGTGTATGATTGTGAGCACCATTGNAAAGACGCGCATGCCGGGATAATGTATGTAACAGGATTACTGTGTATGTGTGTGAATGTATGTGAGGGAGTGAGAATTATGTGAGTGTGTGTACATGTGTAAGTGTGAGGGAATGTGTGTGTGTGAAGGTGTGTGTGTATACATGTGAGAATTGTATATATGTGTGCAGGTTGATGAGTGAGTTTATGTATAAGTGTATGAGTGTGTGTATGATTGTGAGCACCATTGCCCCAAGGGAGGCAGCAGAGAAGAGGACTCAGGTACCAAGCTGCTGGAGAACCATGAAGGGTTCAGAAAAAGTGGACCTTCCGCTGGAGATAAAGAGCCCATCTCTAAAGAGAGAACAATGGAGAGAGGTGATGCAAAATCAAAATGATGTGAGGCTGTGAGGCTGACCATTGGTGGGCCCAGCTAGGAGGCTGCCAAGAAACCTGCTACCCAAAGAATGAAAGGTAAAGACTTTTTATCTAGATCAGACTCTGGACCAGCAAAAGGAGGCAAACCAGGACAGGCTTAGTTGGGGGGCAAGAGATTGCAGATGAACTCTCCACAATTACTGAAAAAGCTGCTTTCCTGAGGGTCCACAGGGCACAAAGTCAATTTGGGTCCTGGCTGCAACCCAGAGTGAACAGGATGGGACTGGACAATGAGATGACACAACCAAAGAGGAGCAAGGCCATCTGGCAGCAGGAAGGCCTCTGGCTTGTGTGGCATGTAGAGCACAGACACTAGGGCAGCCCTTAGCTTTGTCATGAAAGGCCCAGAGAGGCCACCCATGACCTGGTCAGGAGAACTGAGAAGATGGAGGTGTTGCCAGGCTACAGCAGTAGGACATGGCTCCTGATGTCCAGGTGCCAGGATTTCTGCAAATGATTGCCTATCTCATCCTGGTATTCCTGTTTCCTAGAGTAACATAGTCAATAGTGAGGAGGACAGCAGTGGATAGAGAGAATGACAGTAATTTTGCATCTCAAAAAGGCCACCAATCCCTTTTTTTCCATGAGTTTCTTTTCTTTGTTAGAAAATTTGTATAACTTTAAAGGGTACAAGGGCAGTTTTGTTACATGGATATATTGCATAGTAGTGAAGTCTGGGATTTTACTGTAACCATCACCCAAATAGCCTACATTGTACCCTTATGTAATTTCTCATCCCTTACCCCCATCCCACCCTCCCACCTTTCCAAGTCTCTAATGTCTGTTATTCCACACTCGATGTCCAGGTGTACACATGATTTAGCTCCCACTTATAAGTGAGAACATGTGGCATTTGATTTTCTGTTTCTGAACTATTTCACTTAAGATACTGACCTCCAGTTCCATCCATGATACTGCAAAAGACATTATTTTATTCTTTTGAATGGCTGAATAATATTCCTTTGCATAAATATACATACATATATCACGTTTTCTTTATCCAATCAACAGATTGATTTCATATCTTAGATATTGTGAACAGAGATGCTATAAACATATAACTGCAGTTATCTTTTTGATATAATAATTTTCTTTGAATAGATACCCAGTAGTGAGATTGCTGGGTAGTTCTATGTTTAGTTTTTTGGGAAATCTACATATTGTTTTCCACAGAAGTTTTAGTAATTTACATTCCCACCAACACTGTAGAAGCATTCCCTTTTCTCTGCATCCTCACTAACATTTGTTATTTTTTGTCATTTTAATAACAGCCATTCTGACTGGTGTAAGTGATATCTCACTGTTGGTCTAATTTGCATTTATCTGATGACTAGTGATGTTGTGCACTTTTTTCCTATGCTTGTTGGCCATTGGTATGTCTTTGTTTGAAAAATGTCTATTCATGTCCTTTGCCCACTTTTTAATGGAGGGACAGATAGCCAGAATTTGTAAGAAACTCAAACAACTGAACAACAGCAACAATAACAGAAATGCCTTTTCTCTTATGTTATCTGCCCTTTGATTTTTAACTTCGTTTATAGAATTTTCAATTCCAGGTCATAGAGAGCACAGCATGGTATGTTGGCGAGAACAAGGATTTGGAGACAGGCAGACCAGGTCTTTCTTTAGCATCCTTGGCCAGCTATCTGAGCCCTCTGAGCTGAATGCCCTCACCTAGAAGACAGGAATAGCATGCCCACCTCACACACTTGTCACAGGAAAAGACAGTGTGGAAAGTGCCTGGTGCATTGAAGAAACACAAACAATAACACGCTATTCTTATGATCATGACAATCATTACCTGCATTATCTTATAGCTGAAAGTTTGGATCCTGATAATGCAATTGCCTTAGAATAAATAACACTTGAAATTGTCCTCAACCATCAGCATAGTAAATTAGAAAAATTGTTAGACTAGGCTAGATCACAGTCTTGGCCCAATTACTGATTTCATATCAATTTATAAAAATGGAAGAGTGGCACAGATGGTCCTTCAGGTCTTCTCCAGAACTGGCATTCTCAAAGTCTATGATATAGACTAGTGGTTCTCAAAGTGTGTTTTCTGGCCAAGCAGCATCAGCTCACTGAAGAACTTATAAGAAATGTAAATTATCAGGTCCCATCCCAAGACCCACTAAATAAGAGACTCTTTGAACAAGGTCCAAAATGCTATGTTTTAATAACCTTTACAAGTGATCCTGATGCATGCTAAAGTCGAGATGTAATGATTTAGACCTCTGGGTCAAATAATTTCTGATCTTCTCTTGAACATAGGTTTAGAAAGGGAGATAGTATTAAAGCTCCAGGGTGTTGAATTGGAGTACTGAATGGAAGAGGGGAAACCATAGAGTTGAGAGACCAAAGCTACTAAAACCACATTTTAAAGGAAAGTCACACTGAACATCTTCCTGAAAATAACTCTACTTTATGCTTTACCAGCTATTCTCTTCCCTTACCATCAATTCCATTCCCTGAATTTCTTAGAAAGTTCAGGATAAACTTCCGCAGTCCAAATTGTGTACGCTTTCCACTCAAGGAAATTGAGGCTCAAAAAGAACTGTACCCAAGGCCACAGAATTAGCTATTGGCAGAGCTTCAATTTCTCCTCAGATCTCCTTGACTGCAAATTATCTTCCTCTCTGTCACATCAAAAGTTCAGTATCAGTAGCCCCAAAGAGCCACATTGAGCCCCCTGAGCAACTGACTCTGTCCTCATGCTGGTTTTCTCCCCTCTTCTGCTGCCAGATTCTTGTCAAGTTTTTGTTAATGACATCTGCCTCCAGCATCTGACCCTTTGGAGACATTATGGCAGCATTCCCTTTTGGGACCTCCAGCACTTTGGGGAGGAATAGTTTTATTTAGTGAGCCAAAAATTGTCCTAGTAAAATAAGGTTTCTTATATTTTCAAGAAAAAAGAAGCTGGTTTGGTACAAAGGAAAAAGAAAGGTCCTAAGTTGGAAAATCAATGCCTCTTTTATCAAATTCTGAAGTTGTACGCTATCAGCAAAACTAGGGACTATAAACAACCTCGTCAGTAGGGCAAAGGGACACATTGATTTTTCAATGATTTGTCAAAATTTTAAATTGTCCAAAGACCATGATAAACAATAATTTAATCTGAGTTATTCCATGGGAAAAATTAAGAATGACCTAAAAGAAAGAGTAAATCTGTGTACCCAGATACAAAATAGATTACAAAAGGAAAAGAATACAGAATGAAGAATGCCATCCCAGGAAATTTAAACAACTTAAGAATACATGAATTCAGGGTACACAGACGACAAACATACATGTGGTCAAATAGCCCATAAAGTACAGGAACAGGACTGTGCAGATAGTACCTGTGTGCCAGGTACACACATATGCACACCCACACACACACGCACACACACAAGGAAGAATGTAAGCTTGACCATGTATGTCCTGTTTGCTCCCCTAGCATGATATCTGGCATAGAGTTGGTGCTAAGTAAATATGTGTAAAGTGATTGAATAAAAGATGAAGGTATGGCAAGCAGAATCTGGGAAGCCAGGAGCCTTGGTCTTGGCTTGACTGAGCTGCTGAGTGGGGCACATCCTGTTTGCCCCTCCTGGCTGCCCTCCACCCTTTTCCACCCTGAAGTCTCTTCCAGAGGCTTCACGGACAGCATTAATGGGCACCCTTGGCCTCAGTTTCTAAAATTCAAGAATAAATAAAATACTAATAAAACAACAATCATGACAATAAGCACCATTTGTTCAAGCAAACGTTCTCAAACTCGGAAGCCGTGAGGATCACCTGGAGGACATGTTAAAACGCAGATTGCCAACCTCCCTGTTGCCCAGCTTCTAATTCATTAGCTCTGGAGTAGAGTCCAAGAAGGTACATTTCTAACAAGGTCCCACATGATGCTGGCAGTGTTGGAACGAGGCCCACCCTTTGAGAACCACGCTCTTAAAATATACTTTTAATGTTATTTTTTGTTGTTTTGAAATGGAGTCTTGCTCTGTTGCCCAGGCTCACTGCAACCTCCGCCTCCTGGGAACAAGCGGTTCTCATGCCTCAGCCTCCTGAGTAGCTGGGGCTACAGACATGTGCCACCACGCCGGGCTAATTTTGGTATTTAAAAAAAAAAGTTTTATTTTATTTGAGGTGTGGGTTACACGTGCAAGATGTGCACATGTGCTACATAGGTAAACATGTGCCATGGTGGTTTGCTGCACCTATCAACCCATCACCTAGGTATTAAGCCTCACATGCATTAATTATTTATTCTGATACTATCCCTCCACCCCCCAACAGGCCCCAGTGTGTGTTGTTCCCTTCCCTGTGTCCATGTGTTCTCATTGTTCAGCTCCCACTTATGAGTGAGAACATGCAGTGTTTTGTTTTCTGTTCTTATGTTAGTTTGCTGAGGATAATGGCTTCCAGCTTCATCCATGTCCTTGAAAAGGACATGATCTTGTTCCTTTTATGACTGTAGAGTATTCCATGGTGTATTAATTTTTGCATTTTTAGTAGAGATGGGGTTTCACCATGTTGTCCAGGCTGGTCTTGAACTCCTGACCTCAAGAGATCCTCCCGCCTCAGCCTCCCAAAGTACTGAGATTACAGGCGCGAGCCACCATGCCTGGCTCTTTCACATCACTTCTAATCTTCACAATAGCTCTGATAAGACCTGGTATTATTATTCTTATTATTCAGGAGCCCATTAATTTGCCCAAGATCTCACAGCTAGTAAAAGATGGATGCAAGAGCCAAATCCAGTTCTTTCAGATCCAAATCCGATTCTCTATTCACTATGCTATGTTGCCTTTAACTGAGCACTTGACTTCACTGAAATAAAGTTTAAGTGAGACCCATGAAACTATACCCCCAGGCCAAGGTGGCTTTGCTGTCTGAAGCAGCTTCTTCTTAAAGTCTCTTTAGCCATAAAGGGTTGCTGGGAACTGGCAACACGAACTGTGCTGTGAGGAGAGAGAAGCAGCAAAATTGCATGCTATCCCAATTAATATTAACGAACATCCCTTCATGTGCTGGGAGACCGTCTCCAGAGGCTTATGTGGAAGAGCCTCATCCTCTAACTCCATATGTGGCTAAGTATTCCTTTATGGCCTTTGCTAAAATGTCAGAGCTCACACAACAGCCTTGGAGCACTTTGAGGAGCTATAAAAGAGGTCACATTCTGACCAAAAAGATAAAAATGGACTCTCATTCCTCACAGCTGAATAAGCTGTGGGCTCTACCTGTCGGAATTTACAGCTTTGTAAAGTCAAAAGAACCATAAAAGTTTACTGGTAGAGGGCTGGCTGCAGTGCCTCACATCTGTAATCCCAGCACTTTGGGAGGCTGAGGTGGGTGGATGACCTGAGGTCTGGAGTTCGAGATCAGCCTGACCAACATGGAGAAACCCCGTCTCTACTAAAAATACAAAATTAGCCAG
Organism: Rhinopithecus bieti; assembly: GCF_001698545.2. Taxonomy (NCBI): domain Eukaryota; kingdom Metazoa; phylum Chordata; class Mammalia; order Primates; family Cercopithecidae; genus Rhinopithecus; species Rhinopithecus bieti. The sequence continues at coordinate 176,935 of NW_016809845.1, read as the reverse complement.
GTGTGGTGGCACATGCCGGTAATCCCCGCTACTCGGGAGGCTGAGGCAGGAGAATTGCTTGAACCCAGGAGGCGGAGGTTGCGGTGAGCCGAGATTGCTCATTGCACTCTAGCCTGGGCAACAAGAGCGAAACTCCATCTCAAAATAAGTAAATAAATAAAGTTTACCAATAGAGGGGCTTTATAGGGGTAGTGGGGGAACTCCTGCACAGTCCTGATGGGGGCACCTCTCTCTCTCTCCCTCTCTCTTTCTCTCTCTCTCTCTCTCTCTTACACACACACACACACACACACACACATACACACACACACACACACACAGAGACTACAATTTCAAAATATAGGACCCAGAGCAAATCTTAATATCCTCATGTTGTAGAGTGAAGAGACCTATCAGCTGTTTATTGGAGCACCCCATCCCAGTGGAAACCACTACTTCTACCCAAATATGTTTTATCTTATGGATGATGACAAGATAATGATGACAATGATAATAATAGTAGTAATAACAAAAGACACAAAATGGTAGAAAGAGACAGCTAATTTTTGGGAAAATAATTTAGTTTTTTTGAGTTTTGCATTCCTTATTTGCAAAATGGAAACACGCCTCAAAAGATCCTCAATGGTGAAGATAAAGTGCATAAGCACAATGCCACACGTCAATTTCTGTGTAAATGTTATTTTTCTTCACTTTTCTTCCTTTTGCTCCTGAATAAACATTATGCCAATAAAGTGGAAATAAAATAAGCTACACAAAATTGCCAACAATCTGGCTGACATAACAAATCCAAATTATTTTCATCAGAAATGTCTTCTTGATTTTAATGTAATCAAACAACAAAACAATTCAGTTCAAAATGTAAAAACTTAAGTCATAAAACCCAAAGCAATAATATTCAATGGAACAAGCAGAATGGAATCAGCCCACATTTATAGCCAGCACTAAGGTGAAGCGTATCAGACCTGGGTACAAAGCAAATTACAGGGTAGAGAAAATCTGAAAAAAAAAAAAAAAAAAATCAGATTTAAGAGAAGTCAATATCCTCCCACTTCCTCTAATAAGAAGTTTGAAACTAATCAAGGTTAGCATGATGGCATGGATACTGGTTTGATTCCAGAGCTTACTCTATCAAATTATAAAAATTGTAAAAGAAAGTAATTGCAGAATTCATAACAAGATTTGCTTGGCAATGCTCAAAACCCAAAGCAGAATAATTTAATAAGGGAGGCGCAGTGGGGGTTTTCCTTGATCTTTGGACTGTATTATCCCAAACCAGTCATCACCAAACAGAATTAAACGGCAAGGAGTTATAAAGGGGCCAACTTAGTCAATTGTGCGGCAATGGGCTCCAGTAAGACTGACTCTGCCACCCAGGCCCAGGGCAGAGGACCCCCTGCCCTTCCCTGCCCCTTCCTTGCCCTTACTGCAAGTGGACCCCAGCAATTTTGCTGCTCATTCATGTTTAAGAAAGATGCATATGAATGCATTTCTTCCCACTCTCATTTCTTACTCATTGAACATTTACTTTGATTTTTGAAAGGGTAGGAGACTTTGAGTAAGCGCTTTATCCCTATGCCCACCTCTGTCCTCGGCCAGCCCTTAGGACAGACAAATAAATAAGAGGCAGGCCTCACTGTAGAAAAGCCTCAAGTCTAGCAGGGCTGTGACAGAGCAGGGCACTGAGGGTTGGATGGCATCTGGTGAGGCTGCACTCTGGGATGAACTGTGTGGTAAGGGGAAAGGGAAAGACCAGGGAATGCTCAGGAGACATTAATGCTTCTGTTACTGCCTGAGGGATAACCAGGAACCAGCCTGGCAAGCAGAGAAGGAGACTGGTGCTCCAAGCAGTTTGTGGGAGCTGAAGCTTCATTCTGATCACGGGTTTCTTCCATTTCTGTGGAGTGTCACAGGGTAACGACAAGGGTGCTGGAGTGAGAAGAGTTCAATACTGACTCAAGCTTGATTGTCAGCAAGTCCCTTGCCCTCTTGGAACTTCAGTTTCCTCATTAATGAACTGGTTGTGCTGAAGCACAGTTGACCTGATGCACAGGTGAAACTTAACCTCACACCTGGTCCAGACCAGGTTTCTCTCATGGTAGCTGTTGTGATTAAATTAATCTCCTGATTGTCCAAACATTGACATAAGGCCCCAACGGAGGAAAGGGAGACCCAGGGTAAAATAAGAAAGGATACAAAAATATTTTACTTTTGAAATAATATACTGTCCCAAGTCCGTTTTTGTCTTCTCTTCTAACTCAGTTTTAGGAGGAAAAGTGTCACGTCAACTTTTACATATTAACTGAGTTCAGCACTAGTAAATGAGTTGATGAACAAATGAATGAATAAATGGATAAAATACAAAATACTTCACAGAGTAAATCACTGCAGAAATCTATATTTAAGGAAGAAATTTACATGTCCATCACTTCTGATTATTGAACAACCATAGACCTCTAAACATGATCTTATTCAGTTTCCCCAATTAGCCACAATTTATAATGGCAACGTCCAGTAAAAAAAAAAATAAAGAAAATGATTGCTGTTCCACTCTGTCCCCAGAATTATAAATCAAAATAAAGCAAAAATACATGCATACACAAATAACTATGTACAAATATAAACAGAAAGATAAACAAAAAATCACAATGAAAGATATGAGAAAGTAGAAAATACTAATTTATTTTAAAATCTTAAGATAAATCACAAGGATTTGATGAAAAAAATCCACTGACAAATAAATATTCTTTAGATCCCAAAACTAATAATGTAATTCATTCGAAGCTCTGCTTTTGGGAATATTCAATAATATTTCATCAAGGGCTTTAAATGTTTATATCCTTTTTGGCATCATAATTCTACTTTTGAGAATTAGACCTACAGAAATAAATGTAGTAACTGAAAAACATTAGGCATAAAGATGTTCATTACAATGTTATTTATAACTGTAAACAACTGGAAATGACCCAAATGGCAATCAAGAAGGGAATGTTTAAATAAAATTTTTACATCCATTTACATCTATTTGATAAAATACTAATTAGTCACTAAACAATTTTATAAAGTTTTCCCACATTGTCAGAAAATGCAGGATAAAATATTATTATAGCATTATAATTATATGCCATGTTTGTAGAAATTCTAAAAAGGCTAGACAGAAATACACAAGAGGATTCCTGGAACTGCATTTAGGTGGTGAAAAAAAGGAAATCTCTTAAACTTTTCTTAATGGGGACTTATTACATGTAAATCATAAATGTATAACCTAAAGATTTCCTCTCAAAACTGCTTATTATTTTAAAAGTTGATATGGATTGGGGGATATTTGAGTGGATCTGCCGTTGGGTGGACTGCAGAGTCAAAGCATGTGAAAAAGGCTTAGGCACATTTTAATTGGCTACGGTCTACAGAATTCAGGAAGCTGAAGCCCAAGACCATGGGAGGGATACTGAAGACAGTAACTGTGAAGCAGTGAAAAGACCACTGCTCTCATTCTCCTACAAGGAAGCTACACATTTAGTAGAAATAAACTACTACTAAAGCTACACATTTAGTAGAAATAAATGTGGGTTTTGTTCACATGGAGTTCAACTGTTTTTTCCTGCCTCTCTAATTTCCTTTATCTTCCTGTACCTTTTATTTCTTGCTTGCCAGTTTGCTCTCACATTCTCACACTTTTAACTTCAAATCAGAAAAGGAGTTGAGGGTTAGAGATGATAAAATATGTGTTCCTAACATGTCTATCTTGGAAAGCTTCTTCTAACTTCACTAAGTATCCCCGCTCTGGACATCCATATTCTTTCCCACATTAAATCAATTGCAGCCGTTTGCTGTCCTCTAGAACTTGATTCCTTAACAAAAAGATTAAGTCTGAGACTTCATATTTTGAATTAGGTGATAATGAATATACAACATATAAAAATTCACAGGGTGGGGTTAAAACAGTGTTTAGAGGGAAGTTCATAGCTCTGATACTTATATTAGGAAAGAAAACAAGTGTAAAAGTAATGATGTAGGTTTTAACGTTAAGAAGCTAGAAGAGGTAAGATAAAATTATAACCAAAGTAAAATAGAAGAAAATATTTTATGCGCAAAAAAGTTGAAATCAATAAAATATAAAACAACAGTGAAAATCATTGAAGACGGAAATTGGTATTTTGAACAGAAAACCATGCTTATAGATTAGAAGATTCAGTATTATAAAAATGTAAGTCTTCCCTGAAATGATCCTTATATTAAATGTAATAACGATCAAAATCTCAACAGGCATTTTTGAAGAAATTGACAAAATGATTCTAAAATTCAAGTGGAAATGTAAAGAATCTGAAATTGCCCAATCTTGTAAAAGAAGAATGAAGTTGAAGGACTTACAATACCTGATTTAAGGAATTATTTTAAAACTTCAATAATCAAGATATTTTTGTATTGCATAAGAGTAGTTATATGGATCAATGGAACAGAATAGAGTCCAGAAATAGACCAACACATACATGGCCAGTTGACTGTCAATCAAGGCATGTAGTCAATTGATTAAATGCAAATTATCTTAATAATGGTAATAGGTCAATAGAATAAAATGAATAGGCAAGTTACAGACTAAGAATTATATTTGTAGTACTTATATTTGATCAAGGACTTCTATTCAGAATATATAAATTAATGAATATAAATCAGCAATGAGAAGATGGAAAACCAAATAAATATTAACAAAAAAAGCACACATTTTATGAAAGAAGATACATGAATGGCCAACAAGCACATGAAAACATGCCCAGCATCACTAGTCCCCAAAGAGAAGCAAATTAAAATAATAATCAGATTTATGTTCATACCCACTAAATTGGCTGCAACCAAAAATACTGGCAACACTAATGCAGGATAGGACATTCAGCAACTGGGACTTACAAGTATGTAAGGATTATATTACCAGAGGTGATGTAAAGTAGCATAAGCACATAGGAGGTAGTTTCATAATGACCTAGGAATTTCACCCTTTCAAATTTAGCAAAGAAAAACGGAGACATGTCTCAACAAAGTACTTGTATAGTATTGTTCATATTGTCATATTTATGGTAGCCCTGAATTGGCAACAACTACAATGTATGTTAATTGGAGAATAAATAAGCAAATCAAGGTCTATTCATACAATAGAATATCATTCACACACACACACAAAAGAAGTACTGATATGCACAACTCCATGGGTAAATCTCATAGACGTTTTGTTGGGTGAAAGAAGGAAACACAAATACATATATTCGGTATAATTCCATTTATATGAACTACAAGAGCAGGTAAATTTAATGTGTGGTGCTAGAAATCTGTAAGTGGTTTTCTCTGGGGATGAGGAGAAGTGTCTAGAAAGTGACAAAAGAAAATTTTTGCAGGTGATGGAAACAGGTATCTTGTTTCGGGTGATTATTACAGAATTGCATAAATTGTCTAAACTCATGAAATAGATACTATATGTGTATTTTAATTGCACCTCATAAAAGACTAAGTGCTATTGCCCTTTTTAAAAAATCTTTTTCGTGGCTGGGTGCGGTGGCTCACGTCTGTAATCCCAGCACTTTGGGAGGCTGAGGCAGGTGGATCACCTGAGGTCAGGAGTTTGAGACCAGCCTGGCCAAAATGGAGAAACCTCTTCTCTACTAAAAATACAAAAATCAGCTGGGCATGGTGCTACTCAGGAGGCTGAGGCAGGAGAATCGCTTGAACCTGGGGAGATGGAGGTTGCGAGCTGATATTGTACCATTGCACTCCAGCCTGGGCAACAAGAGCAAAACTCCATCTCAGAAAATAAACAAACAAACAAATAAATACCCTTTCTAACATACAGCAGTTGCTAAGATAGTTTGCTGACACCTGCTGAATGTATACCTTGTGCTACAATCCACATTGGATGCTTTAGACCCTATACATTGGTACACTTGCAACTAATCTGGACAGACCTTCCTCAAGTATCACAGATAGTACAGCAAGGTGAATATACTTGTTCAATGCCACAGACTAGGTTGAACATAAAATTTAAACACACATTTTCTAACTCCTAAAAGGAAGATGCTACTCAAACTACATTTCTTGAATGGATAAGTTCATAAATGAATGAATAAAGAGAAGATACCATCCAAGTTGCAAAATAGATATAGGGTCTTTTGAGCAGGTACAAAAGATATAGACATGAATGATTCACCAATGTGAGTGTCTGAGAGGGAAAGAGGCTTACAAAATCCCCAATCCATACTCACTTGGAAGCAGTGAAATAACAGAATTTCTTGGATCATGGCTACAAGGGCTCTTGCTGTTGTAGAGAGCAGTATTTTTGCTTTGCACCACACAGGTAGCTATCTAGTCTACATCCACTTCCATCATCTTGGTCAAATTCTCTTGATCTTTGAATCTAGCATCCCCAAAGTGCAAAGAAGTGCCCACCCATATAAGCCTCGCCCTACTCCTCAGTAGGAATTTCCAGCATGCCATGGAACCAGGAGCTGCCACACATGAGGTCACCTTTCTTACCTTGCCCTTTCCAAATGGAGGGTTATCTGGGTGCCAAAGTTCCTGATCCTACTGTGGAAGACTGCCATCCTTCTAGGAATCAGCTTCTCTGCCACAGATGTAGTCCCTGACACTAAGCAGAGATTGTGTGCAAGGAGAGCAACCCTGTTACAGAGCAGAAAGGAAGAGGAAGGGAGCAAATGTTGGTGCTAAGAGGTGATGCCCACATGCAATCTAGTGCAAGGACAAGCATTAGATCAGGGGTGGAAATAAGATTTGTGGGCCCATTTTCTTCCTACATTTGCATTCACACTTTGTGACTTCAGCTATATTTACTGAGAGGAAAACACCACCTTTTGTTACCACCAAATGCTGACCTAAAAAACTCCTTCCCTCTGAAAAATACTATCTCCAGCCACAGGGTCTGAAACAAGCTACTCGTCTATTTATTCAAAGGGCTCAATGAGCTGTGAAGACTGACATTTAAACTATTAGCGCTATATTCTATTTGACAGTGTTATTAAATATTAGGTTTGATTTATGGAAAGGCTTAATCAATTGGTGGTCCAGGTCAGCCCTGGCACTGAGCAGAAATTGGGTTATGCTGGATGTTGCTTGATGAAGTTGATCAAGCTAAAGAAAAAAAAAATCCCATCAGCAATATTAAAATCTGACTTCACGTGATGAAGTTATTATCATATAAATTTGAACCATTTGCCAGCTCAATTCTGCATCTCCAAGTTTCTGTAATGGATATTTTAATAGTTTGAAAATCAAAAGATAAAGTCACAGACTTCAATAACCTTTGCCATGACACATGGAAGGAGCAGTATGGCTGCCAAACATGGGAGCTGGGCATATATCTTCCTACTTTGGTGTCAGAGAGGGAAGGAAATAAAAGCACAAGCAAAGTATACACAACGGGGTGGAAACACAATGAGATGTAGAAAAGACGAGATTACCACCCCATGGGAAGAGGCACGAGTAGAATGAGGTTTTGGTGACCATGCCACTAATTACTCACATCTGTGTGAACCTTAGGCAAGTCACTTAGTTTCTCTGAGGCTCAGGTCCAGTTTCTACATCTTGGAGATAATAATCAAGTAGTCGGTTTCAGATGAAAGTATGAATGTATGTAAATGATCTGGCCCAGTGCCTGGGATGTAGAGATTGCTCAACAGATTTCAGAGGGAGACCAGGCCAGACCAGCAGTAAAGCTGGGTCTCAGTGCAGTGAGGGAGAAGTTTCTAGGCCATCAGAGACAGACCTAGAGGACAAAAAGGGGCAGAGCCCAAATGCTACAAGATGGTACAGAGCTGGATGATGCACTACTAGAGGCACCTATGAGCTGTTAAATGGTGCAGAGCTGCAGCAGGAGCTTCTTAGTAGAGATGCCTGTGCACTATTCCATCATACAGAGTTAGAGGATATGCTGCCTATTAATGGTAACTGTGTGCTATGAGATGATGCACAGCTAGAGGCAATGTCCCTGGGTTGCCCCTGTCTAGACCAGGAGTCCTCAAACTTTTTCTATAAAGGAACAGATAATAGATATTTTAGGCTTTGTGGGCCATATATCTTTATCATAACTATTCAACTCTGCTGAAATAGCAGGAAAGCAGCCATAAATAACTTGTAAATAAATGAGTTGGGCTGTTTTCCAATAAACCTTTATAAAACAAGCTGTAGGTCAGACTTGAGCAGGAGTCAGAGTTTGCCAATCCTTGGTCTAGTCTTTCCTTAGGCCTGATAGGTGCATGTGGCTGACAGAAATGGAAGCAGCCTCTCTCCTCTCTCTTTGTGACACATCTTTCAGGACCAGGAAAATCTTATTCCCTACAGAAGGTTATCAAGAGACAAGCCTGACAGGAACCCTGGAGCTATTTCTCTTGTCCCTTCCACCATGAAATCTAAAGAGGGTAACCTGCTAACTGATGACAGGAACCTTGTCTCCAATTTATCTGCCTCTGCTCAGTCAGACAGCAAACAGATGACTCATTCAGGGACAATTCTGTATTCATTGAGACTTACTGGGTGCCAGGCAGGTTTGTTGTGAAAATGGTGTGTTGTAGTCTCTTCATAAATAAAAATTCCCTCCTGTCCCAAATTCTTTCATATTTGCCTCATCAAAGTCTGACAAGTTCTCACTTGTCCTTATCTTACTGGCCACTGGCATGGTAAATCCTTTATTTGCATCTTTTGCTACTGATTTTTTAACGTTGTTGTATTCATGAATAAGACTCTATCTCCAGAGGGTTAGTGATTTCCTAAGTGCCGCCAATAGACAAGGAGTAGTTAGAACAATAAGGAAGTGTTTCTCTAATGACTCATCCCCAGGTTTATTACCCTCCAGAGGCTCAATGGTGTGTGTTGGCATGAAGGAGTGGGTCCCAGAGGTGAGCCAACCATGACATAACCCTTCTCCAGTTCTGATATCGTGGACAAGTGATCACTGTAAACAATTCCCCATCTAAATTGGTTTCATGTCATTAAAAGCCTTAGCACTCCCAAGGAGAAAATAACAGCAGCTCTCCAGGGTCACCCTCTGTACCAACTTCCTTGACTTTTGCAGTAATTAGACATTGCTCTGCTACCAAACACTTCCTGAAAATGGAGCTGAGTCACCAAAGAGCAACTGAAAATTAGAAGTGTGATTGTCTGTCAATTGCTAAAGAAGCTTCCAGAAGAAGCCCCTCGGTGGGCAACTCCTCACCTTTGCCAGGCTTCCCACATTGCATGGCAGCAGACTCTGTTTGGGATTTGGAGAGGCTATTCCTCCCTGAATACTAGGCCCATAATTCCCTACTTGTTGGATTTGTCCTGCAGTTTCTGGATTCAAGTTGTCATCCTCACTTAGGGCACAGCCATCTCCAGACTGGTCTGCTCTGGGCTCAGGGATTCACAAGCTTACTGAAGCCATAGTCTGGGGGCAGGGGGCAGAGGGGCCACTCCATAGAAGTAGGGAAGAGGACAAATTTCAGACAAGCATTTAAGTCCAGTAGTCATCCAAACAGGCACATGAAGAAGGAGGATTTGAGAGTAAATCTGAGCTTTTCTTCCAGTAAAAAAAAAAGCAGCACACTTCATTGTCTGACAATACTATAAACTCACTTTTATGACACTAGTTATAAAACCCCTAACATTTGTCTAGTGCTGGCAGTCGGTTTCTTTTTCTTAGAGATCCAAATGCAAGAGAGAGATTTGTGATCTCAAAGCCAGCTTGGGGTTCATAAAATGAAGGCATCATGAAAACAATCCATCCTATGTACTAAAAAAGATTAAATTCTATACCATGAAGTGATAGGCATTGATAAAAAATCCTTTGTTTGCATCCTTTGCTACTGATTTTTTAACATTGTTGTATTCGTGAGTAAGACTCTAAATATCACCAGAGGGTGAGTGGTTTCCTAAGTGTCACCAATGGACAAGGGGTAGCTAGAATAATGATGATGTGTTTCTCTAATGACTCATCTCCAGATTTATCACCATCCAGAGGGCTCGATGGTGTTTGTTGGCCTTTCTGAAGCATAAGCAGGCACATGTCACCTGCAAAGAGGGAAGGGGTGGGTACTTGTGAGGAGTCCAGCATTGCCTTGCTTGGTGTGGACTTGCATTTGGAAGAGTAGGGAGGTGAGCAGAATGAGATCAATGACAACTTTTGCTTCAGGATACCCGTACATTTCTCCTGGAATGGCTGTCTTTTTGAATTAACTCATTAACTAATTTTGTAAAATCTCCTGCTAATCTAAACCTAACACCAACCCTGCCTTACCCATAATGTCCTTCTCTCTTCCCTGCTGCTTTGGCTCTCCCACCTGTAGCAACCACTGTGGTGAATCTTGTATTTTATCATTGCTTTGGATGTGCATATGTATATTTTATACATTTTTAAGAGGGCATAATATTCTGTGTTACCTTCTATTAGTTGACCTGTATGAAATTGTCTTTAATGGTTTATTTTACTCAATATCATCCTGCTAAGATTCATCCATTTCATTGTAGCCAACATCTTTCTTTATATTGTTAGTGGTCATTTGGATGGTTTCCAGGGTTTTGGTTCTACAGGAAGTGCTACCGTGGCCTTTCTTGTCTCCAAAAGTGTATGTGGACATTTATTTTGGGTCGATACATTGGAGTGTAATTGCTGGGCCATACGGTATGTAAGTGTTCCATTTTATAAGAGAATGCTAAGCTCTTCTCCAAAGCGATTGTACTGAGCACACCCTCACCAGCAATTAACCAACTGTTACTCCACGTCTTCTTCACCACCTCTCATTTTGTGCCAAACTAATTGGTGTAAAATGATATAATCTTTATGGTCTTGATTTGCATTTCACAGATCACTAATAATTTTGAACATCTCTTCATTTGATTATTGGCCATTTGTGTTGCTTCTTCTGTGTCAGGCCTGTGCAAGCCTCTTGCTATTTTCCTATTAAGTTGTTTGAGCTTTTCTTATTGATATATTCTTGATAGTAATCTTGCATTGGTTATATGTATTGTAAATATCCCCTCCCAGTATGTGACTTGCCTTTTTATTTTATTTAAAGTGACTTGTAATGAACAGAACTTTAACAAAGTCAAAAGTAGCTATCTTTTTATTTTTCTAAGCAGTGCTTTTTTTTTAGCATTATGCAATGAATCTTCATAAGACCCTGTGAGGATGACAGTACTGGCTCTCTCTGAGAGTCAAAGAAAGCCAGGAAAAGGAACTCGAAGGCCATTTGGCCCAGGCCTCACATGCACAAAAGGCCTTAAATCAACATTGTGTTCATTATCTTCAAATGAGGTCACCTACAGCCACAAAGATTCACTGTCAGGGATGAAAGAAGACCCTGCAGCTTAAGGCTAGAGCACCATCCTTTGCAGTGAAGTGAGAACTATGAGGTTTTAATAAATCTTGTAAGCATGAGAATAGCACAGTTACACCGCATTCTATTATTATTGTCAAAGTATCACTTTGTTAAATCTAAACATTCAAAATTTATCATGATATGTATTGTCAGATCATTTAAATCTCTAAGGAGACCCCCAAATGGAAAGTTGCCCAGGTCTTTCTCAACTCCAAGAGTTCCCAGACAGGGAGAATGGTGTTCTCCATTTCACAATGTTGGTAACTTACAAAACTGGAATTCACACCTAAATGTGTCAAGCTCCAGAGCCTAGACACATCCTGCTGTTCAATGTGGCTAAATGGCAAGGAAAAGTCATCCTGAGCATGGAAGCATACAAGTCATCCTATGCACAACCGTCTTCCCAGTGGGCCTCACTCCACATGGTACCACAGCTAGGTGCCCCAGCCTGTCACGGGATAGAGGCTGCACTCTGTCTGATGCCCATGTGTTTCCAAAGCAAAGAGGGACTCAGGCCTCTTTCCCTTGACCCCTCTGGGGCACATCAGGGAGGGGCTGGCAGATTGCTGAGGACCATGAAGGGCAGGGTAGTGGGCCTTAGTGGCCCCACAGCTTGCCCCAGGCTGTCCTGACATCCACCGCTCTCTGCAGGAAGGCCAAGATGTCACTGGAGTGGCTGGGGGGCAGCACAGGGATGAGTGTATGTGTTGGTTGCGGGGTAAGGTGTGAGTGCGCCTGTGAGGGTATACATGAGGAGACTTCACAGAGGTGGCAGGATGGGTCTGGGAGGGAAGGGATAGGAGGAGACACTGAGGCAGTTGGTCTGCTCAGAGAGGCAGCAGTGCTGACCAGGTGGCTGCACATATCTCTGGTCCTATTCTCTAATGACCTCAGGACAGTAGCCGTCACATGTGGGGGTCACTGGACAGGAGGACCCCACCACCAGCAGCAAAATCATAACACCTGCCTTCATCCCACCACATTCTTCTTCATTGACCTCCAAGGGCTCTACAGCTGCACATGAGTGGATAAATGCCAATTCCCCAGTTTGGAACCCAAGGAGTCATGAGTCAGAACCATCCAATCCTCAGCTGTATAAGAGGATAATAATGCTGAATTCGAGTCATTGTGGGAAATTGACTGAAACAAATGAGCAACATCTAACAGTGCTGAAGAGCATCATGGGCTTTCTCCTCCCTTCTTCCCTCTGGCACTGGTATCTTCCCACCTGTCCTCCCAAGGCTTTGCCTGGTAAGGCTCTGTCCCAGGCTCTCCGCCCTTATCCCCATCTCTGAGGCACACCTCTTCTCACAGTACGGCCCCAGAGATGAGCCCAGCCCACCTGGCTGACCCTTTCCCTGTGTGCAGACTTCCCCAACCAGACCCCCAGGCTAACCACAGTGGGCCACCCTCTCCCCAACACCCTCCCTTCACTCCTGCACCTCTTCCTTGGTACTCTGCTTCTGCTTTTGCCAAGTGTTCTCACCTGGGGTGGACAGGTCTCTCGGTGCTACCCTCCTATGAGCCCATGAGGAGGGTGGGCCAAAGGTCAGGCTTAATCTGCCTGCTTCTCCCCAGCCAGCACCACTCTGCAAACTTGGAGGTCTCTAAGGAGCAGCTGCTCTACTTCTGCTGCCCAGAAGGGGCATCCACCTAAAGAATGTGTGTGATGGGCCGGGCACGGTGGCTCAAGCCTGTAATCCCAGCACTTTGGGAGGCCGAGACGGGCAGATCATATCCACAAGGTCAGGAGATCGAGACCATCCTGGCTAACACGGTGAAACCCCGTCTCTACTAAAAAATACAAAAAACTAGCCGGGCGAGGTGGCTGGCGCCTGTAGTCCCAGCTACTCGGGAGGCTGAGGCAGGAGAATGGCGTAAACCTGGGAGGTGGAGCTTGCAGTGAGCTGAGATCCAGCCACTGCACTCCAGCCTGGGCGACAGAGCGAGACTCCGTCTCAAAAAAAGAAAAAAAAGAATGTGTGTGATGGATTGCCCCGCAGGTAACAGGGCTGCTCAGAGTCAGATGCCTCTGGAGGTATCGCTCACCTGGGGGATGACCACCCCGTGGCCCTGTCACAGTGCACGTGCCCAAGCGCCAGCTCCCTGCCTACCTTCCTGATGCCTTCTGAAGGACTGGATACACAGTTGTCAGCCCCTCCGTTCTTGCTGATGGTCCGCCAGAGTTCGGCAAACGTGCTGTCCTGCTCCAGGGGGTTGGTGCCCTTGGCTCGGAAGTATTCATATACAGCAGAATCCCGGACGGTGCCATAAGACATCTCCACTTGTTTGGACAAGTCCTGGAAAGTCCTGAAATGCAGAAAGACAGCGAGGCATGAGTACATGCTGTGCACTGCACACTGCAAGGTTACAAATGGGCTGCAAGGCTCTTCTGAAGTCCAAGCCCAGCATGGCCCACTATCCACATTCTTCATTCCCAATCCCCCAAAGTTTGAGTCCCTCAGCCCGGAGAGGGCCTCATTCAATTACAGGTATGTTTTCTCAGTGTAGATTAATTCAATAAGATGACTGGGCGCCTAAAACCAGGTTCTTTACTGAACTGGAGGGATAAAAGGATGAATAAGACATGATTCTTGCCTTTAAGGAGCTTATAGTTCAGCTATAGAAGCAGACATATAGACAGAGAATCATAGTATCAAAGAGTCAGGGCAACATGGGAGGCTGTTTGCTGCGGATCTCCAACTCAGATGCCTGCAGAGGCTGCACAGGAAAAAGGCCTATGTTGGCAATATGGACGATAATGATGGCTGGCCTGTGACATTCAGAGACAGCATGGGGAAGAAACGCACTCAGAGACCAACTGACTCAGGGTAAATTAAGAGGCATCCCTCCAAAGCTTGCAGCTGTGCTAGGGGTCTAGCCAATTATTGACTTTGAATGCTCCCCTCCCCACGACCTCCCTGACCAATTTGGTTTTTGAAAAAATAAAGTAAATTGGATTTTTATATCTCTCCTGATTTTCAAATGTTGACAATTATTTAAAAGATAATGAAAAAAACAAAGCACTTCTGAAGGCCTTGGGTTTGCTTTCCTTACAGGAGTGGCAGGTGGCTCCAGCCAGGTGCACATCAGAGGCGGGATTTCACGAAACAACAGCCATCGGCAGCCCAAGAGCAGACTTCTGAGCTAGGGGCAGAGGAGGAGATTCCTCTGGGGAAGGACGAATAGGCACAGCAGGAAGAACCAGTCGCTATGAAGATTTCACTTGCTTCAGAAGAGCGTACTTGGCTCAGCATGTTGAGAAAATGTCATGTACCAAACAGAATTGCAAAATAAAAAAAAGCCCAGTGGGGAGCTAGCCTCTCTCTCCAGGTTCCAGCCTGATCACTCTTTACTTATTTCTCTTCTAGAAATCTGTCTCTCCTCTTTATCAACCCACACCATCATCCCTCCCTCTCTCTGAGTCACCGTTTCCACAGGAAGAGCCAGTCTTCTCAACTGGATCTACACAACCCTCCATCTTCTGGTCTCATTTCTGGCTGTTCTCCCCACCTGCACACAGCACCGTAGCCAACCTTGAAATAAGAAATCCCACACACTTCCCATCCGTGGCACCAGGCCACACTGCTCCCTCTGCCTGGAATCCCTTTATCTTCCTCCTCTAACAACACCTCTACAAGCCCGTTGAAAATCCAGCAGCCAACAGCTGCCTCTTTCCTTGGGGAGCTGTCCCCATCCCAGCCTCCCTGTGCCCTCTCCACACCTTGTGGGCTTCTGTGGCAGCACGAGCTCACCGGGACTTCAGAGGGCCACATGCCAGAGCAGAGACAAGCAAGGGCTCTGGAGTCCAATTACCTACCTTGCCTGTCTGCCCTCCACAACCAACACTGTGGTCCAGAAAAGTTAGTTAACTTATCTGTGCCTCAGTTTCCAAATCTTTTAATAATGGAGATAGAAGCAGAGCCTGTGGCAGAGGATTGCTATGAGGATTAAATGGGATTTGTGTTCAGCTCTCAGAGCAGTCCCTGACTACCGTGATTATTCAGGTCCCCAGTGGACTATACGAATTGAGGACTGGAGCTGAAGGAGCCCCTTTTTTGCATCCATGGCCCTGGACCAATGCTGACAGCAGCCTCCCCAGCCAGCACACAGAAGGCCCAGCTGTGGATGCTTCCCCTTGCTTCAGAGACACATGCCACAGCACTCCTTAGATCCCTGCTATGTGGCCCAGAAACAGAGCTCAGTATTCGTTTCAATACATTACAGATGAAAGGAAACATAAAATAACAAATTCGATGAAGAAATCTTTCTAATTATTGTTCATTATTTATATCTAATTGAAGCAAGATGTTCCCTTGCCTGAAGGGCCCCAAAGGTTGCAACTCTGCCGTAATCTGCCTGTAATGAAAGGAGGAGGATCTTTTTTTTCCCACATTTTAAAAAATTTTTCTCACGGTAATACAAACAAACACAAGGCTTTGATGAATGAGAAACATCAGGATGAATTACATAGTTGAGTCTAAATACTGAGCTGCTCTGAATTGCTGCAGTTTTCATGAGTGTGGAACAAATGGGTAACTGCCAGGGATCTCCAAACTGTTTCATCCCCACATTTGAAATGGAGATTTTCTCTCTCCTCTTGGTATTATTCATGAAGGTGCCCATGTCCAGAGGCTCAGAAAACATCTCTGGATAAGAAGCAGGCAGCCCAAATGTTTATGGCTTCATGTTCATTTCTGTTCCAGTAGACCTCACTGTTCCAACCCCAAAATGGCACCCCCATCTTCTTTGAATCTTACTGCTCAGACCCACGGTCATAGCCTCCATTCATCCATCACCTCTCATAGCCACAAATTTGTGCAGAGGAATCTCTCCCATCTCAGACATGCACTCGATCTTTCAACAAAGGTTTCCAGGCTCACTAATGCCCAGCACAGGGGGCACTATCATCTTATTCCAGGGTGAATAAACTTATGGAAGTCTACCTGGGATGTTAAACAGAGGGACCCAACAGTTCATCCACGAAAGCCATCATCTCCCTGAGGAAGTCATCCTCTTGTCACAGCACAGAGTTTTGGAGGGGACACACAGGGAGGAATAAAGGAGAATGGGGACAGCCAGGCATCCAGACTGCCAAGCCAATAGTGGCAGTCAGCGGAAGACAGATGCTGAAGTCAGATAGGACGCCCATTCAAGCAAGTGAGGGAGGCTTCACCTGGAGAAGGCTGTGCTAGCAGTACACTCAATTTAGAACTTTTCTGAAGTCAGTCTCTTTAGCAACAACTGCTACAAAGTGTCCAGGTACCTCTACCACAGAGAGATGAAGAAGACATGCCCATCACAGGTGTGGTCTCTATTAACCTCACATGTACAATGCAACTCGCTGATGTCATTCAACCAGTTATTTCACCAACAGTTCCTGAATGTCTACTAGGTAAGGCACAGTGCACACCAAGCAAGGAATACATGGCAGGCATCATCAAGGGGTGAGTGGTCAGAGAAGTAAAGCAACAGTGACCAAACAATATGAGAGACATTAAAATACAGGTCTGTATGGGGGACCCCAGAAGCACAGAAAAGTAGCTAACCCATAGGTAGGAGCTAAAGAAATGCTTTCTAGAAGTGGGAACATTAAGCTGAGTCAGAAAGAACGGGTAGAGGCAGTCAGATGGAGAACCAAAGGGTAGAATGTTCCTAGAAGAGAAGGTATTACCTGAGAAGGCATTTGGGTAATGAAAACAGGTGGCTTATTCGGGACACAAACCAGGGAGCAATTCACATCAGCTAAAAAGACATAGGTGATGGAATTTGGCAGTCCTGGGTGTGGATGCTCCCTCTGAATGCCTTCACTGTTTGACATAGACCAGTAGCTCTCAAAGTGTGATCCTCAGAGCTGCAGTGTCAGCACCTCGGGCCTTATGAGAAATGTAAATCCTTGGGCCCCACTCCAGACATACTGAGTCAGAAACTCTGAGGGTGGTGCTCAGCAGTCTATGTTTCCACAACCCTCCAAATGATGCACGCAAGCTCGAGAACCATGGACTGGGGCAAGTCATTTAATCTCTGAGGCCTTAGATTTCAAAACTCATACCCAACTCACAGGGTTTTTGAAGATTAATGATCCCAGACATATACCTGGTACACAGTTAATGTTTAACAAATGCTAGCCCTTCTAGTAGACTGCTTATCAGTAGTTCAAATGGTTGGAGCACTGGGCTCATGTGAAGGAGTCATGGGTAACAGGCCAGAGTAGTCACACCTAGATGGAAGCAAGCATGGGCAAGCCGCATGTCTAAGCTTCCAGGCTAATGTGATTGGAGCCTATCTCCCCATTTGCCCATCTGTCTCCCCATTGAGAAGCCTATGGCCTATCTTGTTTCCATCTTGTTGCCAACGTACATGCAAATGCTCCCCTATCAGCCCACAATTTGCTGCCTTGTCAACAGCACACACTTCAGGCACTCAGGATACCTAAAGGGATGACTTGCAGAAGTCTGAACCCAGGATGAGCATAGAGACACCAAAACTCCTCTAGCAGGAAATCTGGACATTTGCTTTGTGGGTCGTCATAGTAACAGCCTAGCAGAGGCTACCCCGGGAAAGTAGTGAAGTCCTAGGCAAGGAACTGCTCAGGAAGAATGGCCTCAAAAGCATCAGACCCAGGCTGCCCACCAGAGTCTGCACTGGCTCATGAAATACCATGGTGCAAGCTTGTGTATCCCTTGAGCCTCACTTCTGTTTGCTGCCTATCTTCTTACTTCACCTTTTGATAATATTTTGTGTTGGAATCCTCCCCTGACAAAGCCTACCCTCTCCTCCAATCTTATGTTTAAATCAGTATCTTCTACTCAAGTGTGTCCTACCAAAACTGGGTTTGAGACCAATGCGAGCTGCTTCTCTGTGTCTCCTGACCTGGATTACCGATTTTTGAAATTTCCACAAGCTAAAAGCATAGCTGATACCTTTGAGCACATCAGATTGTCTTGCAAAAGGACTTTGTAAGCATCCCTTGCCTCTGAGAACACTGTCCTCTAATTAAACATGCACCTCCAGAGAAGACCCACCATGCATCCTTCAGCTGTGGCCAAGGATATTCTCCCCAGCTTGGTACCACCTCCTTTCCTCCCCACACCTTTCTCCATAAATCAGTCTTACTATTTCCTTGATATATGTTCATTAACAAAGAGATAAATGTGTTTGCAGTATGAGAAAAATCAATAATACGCAGAATTTATAAATACATCTTTGCATGTTACAAAAATATTTACATTGGCAATGGAGATAAACACACTTGCAACAAGAGCAGAATCAATATTCAGTATATGTAATGGATTTCAACAATGGTGGGGATGTCATAAGCATGGGCCTGATACATTTGGATCTGGAAGTCCTATTACTCTTCCTTAAGGAGAAAACAACATGGTAGAGTGGCTCAAAAGACACGGGAGGGTGGGGATATCCATCCTGGTGACTTGAAACTTTCATAGCTACAGCCTACAGATGCCTTTACTATCATTCCAGCAGTCTCGATTTTCTATCTCATGTCTGACTCTACAAGAGATGATGCTGCAATCATCAAAAGAATCCAGATTGCCTGGCTAGGGCTCCACAACTGGCTTCCAGAGGGCACCATGACCCACCCTGGTGCGCATTGATAAGCCTCTCCTGGTTTTCTTCCCCAGGGTGCCCCACGGCCTCTCTAATCTGTCACCCATGCAGGGGAAGGCTTCCTAGGTGTCTTCCTTCTTTCATTCACTTGTCATTCAAACAACCCTATTTCCTGTGCATCTGCCTGCATTAGACAGTGCTCCAGGTCTGGTGATAGGGCATGAATGGCACCAAGTTCCTACTTTTGTGGATTTTACATAGTTGAGATGAGACAAAGAAACAAACATCAATGACAACAGCAACAATACAATAACTAGGTAATGCCAGGGTCAGCAAACTTTCTGGAAAGGGACAGATAGTGCCTATGTGGTCTCTGAGGGCCACACAAGACTCAGTCACATATTCTTTGTTTTTGTTTTGTTTTCCAACATTTAAAACATTTTTAAAAAGGAAAAGCAGTCTTGGCTTGCAGGCTGTGTCAAAGCAGGCTGCAGGCCCTCTGAAGGCCTGTGGGGTATCGTCGGCTGACCCCTGCAGCTCTGTAACAAGTGATGAAAAAGGCTATGAAGATTAATAAAGCAGAGCAAGTGTGAGATAAAATGATGGAGGCAGTGATTACATAAAGTAGCCAGGGTGGATTTTGAGCCATTGGAGTTGACATCTAGGGCATGTGTTTCTCTAGTATCTGTCCTCGCACTGGACTAAGAGGAGCAGAGAGGAGTGAACTCGCAGAGGCTGGGGCTGAGGCCTGCTGGGGCTGTCCTGCCAAGGAGCTGAGACAGGGAAGCCAAGGAGCCAGCTTATGAACCTCTCCTACCTTGGAATATTTACCCAGGGACCTTCCAGGAAGCCTGGGAAAGGTGATGCTTGGGTGTACACAGGTGCTGTGGTTAGAATACTGTCTCCGCCAAAACTCATGTTGAAACTTAATTCCCAATGTGGCAGTATTGAGAGGTGGGGCCATTGAGAGGTGATTGGATCATGAAGACTCTGCCTTGATGAATGGATTAACCCAGCCATGGACTAATCAGTCATCATGGGAGGGGAGATGGTATTTTTATAAGAAGAAGAGAGGCTTAAGCTGGGATGCAAGTAGGCTTGGGCCCCTATCCACGTGATGCCCTGCACCACCACATGACACTGCAGGGAGAAGGTGCATACCAGATGCAGCTGCTGGACCTTGGACTTCTCAGCCTCCAGAACTGTAAAAAATAAATGCCCTTTAAAAAAAAAAATAAACTATCCAGTTGAAGGTATTCTGTTATAAGCGAGAAAAAATAGACTAAGAAAACAGTTCTCCTTTGTATCCAAAGCCTAGTCAGGGTGTGATTTGGAGTAGTGAGCAGAGGGACTGCAGATCCAAACACTGTATGAGAACACTTAGTGACCCACAGGGTGAGGGCTGCAGGGCCCACGGCAGGAAAATGCATGCTTCCACAGGCCACAGAGCCCTTCTTCCAACCTATGCCTGAAAGCCAGCCTCGGAGGGCCAGTTGAGGTGCCCTCCCTCCTCACCTTCCTTCCCTCCACGGTGTTTTCTCTCCAAATCCCACTTCTTCAATTGCTATTGAAATTAAAAGACATCCAAAATAAACGGCTAGAAAGACTCAAAGCATTTGAATATATTTACATACTTGTAAAAAGTAACAATTAATAAATGTAAATAAATATAAAAACAAAAGCAAAAGGGATAAGCAGTGAACTTCTGCAAGACTTCCACTTCTTACAAACACATTTTGTAAAATTTGCATTTTATTATGCTATAAATAAAAAATGTGATCTGAATGATTTTAAATATCCTGCTTCCGCCCAAGCATCAGTTCTGGGCCTTGAGAACTGAGCTCTGTGCTCTCTTCTATCCTCTACGTCCACCCCTCCTCCTGGGTTAGCCTCCCATCAGCCAAGATCCATTAAGAGGCAGGAGTTCTCTCTACCAGCCCCATCAAACAACCTGTCCACAGCCACGAGGAGGCTGTGATAGTTGTATCTTCAGTCCCAACAGCAAGACAAACATGTCAGACTAACTCAAAGTGGTCCGAGGCCATCCCAGGTACTTAGGGCCCATCAGTACTCAGGCTCCCATACCAAGGCAGGCTGTAGTTTCCTCACTTCTGCACTTTCTGCCTGAATTCAACCCAGGCCTGGTGCCCTGGTACCAAAGCAGACTGTGAATTCCTAAACATGGGCATATGTGATACTTGTTTCTGATTTGCCAAACTCAGCCTAGATCCTGTATGTAAGCAGAGCTCAGTAATAGGAGCTGTGAAAATCACCTTGATGAGGTCAGATAATTGTGGGCCAGGTGCTAAGCCAAGTCAGGAGCTCAATGTCCACACTATTCACTAGGTCAATTCTGGGGCTTCTATTTCCCCCAGCAAAGGAGGCTTAGTGTAGAGCCTTCAGTGCTTCAGTGCTGCCTCCTCCAGCTTTTCTTGGCTACCCTACTTTTGGGGTGCCAGCCTGGAAGACCTCCTGCTCACTCGGGCCTCCAAGTCTTCACTCAGGTTCATTGCCTGCCTTCTTCGCTGTGCCCTGCCTTTGTCAGGTGACTAAAACATACCTACCCTGAAGGAATCAGCTCAGCTGTCACGTTGTATTGAAAGAGCGGATCCATGCCCACTGGATGTAAGTCCTATGTGCTCTGGACTTGGCCCTATCCTAATGTTTTCACCTTTGAGCTTCCTGTGTTGTCTGCCCACCTCAACCCTGAGCTCCCCCAGGGAATGGACTCTGTGTTCATCTCTGAATTTCTATCACCCCGCATACAGGCTGACAGACATTAGGAGCTGAGTTCATGTTTTCTGGAAGAATGAACTCTGTTTTAAAACAATTTTGTGTTTAGAAGTGAATGGCTGAATATGGCTGGGAGAAGATCCAAGCTAACCACCAGCATGGTGATTCTAAATTTAGAATCATGACCACTAGCCTCCAGGGGACCCTTAAAGCTGCCTAGATCTTCTAAATCTCCCCATGCACTTCCTCCTCCCACGTTCTCAGATGACTCTCAGACAATGAGGCTGCTTCTTGTTTCCTAAGAAGGGAGAAGCCATCAGTGGAGAACTTTGCTTTTCCAGAGAACTCCTTTCTTGAAAACTACCGAATAGAATAGTTGCCTTCCATCCTTTTAAAATGACAGTTTTGTTTTTTCTCCCATGTATGTCTAACTTTGTTTGTCTCTTAGATCCCAGACATTCTTGCTTTCTCAAAGTACATTGCTCTTCCACTTCATGGAAGAGCACCTCTATCTTCCTCATCATGAAATTATTTCTCTCTGCAGATCATTTCCATTGGCTTGAAAATACATACATACATCTTCTCTCTCAAAAAAAAAAAAAAAAAATCCTATGAAATGACTTCCTCCTCCAACCACCCTTCCAGCTCTTCTTCTGGAGAGTTATCTATGATTACTGCCTCCATTACCCTCTTCCCATTTCTCAGAAACCTGGCTTACTCCAGTTTTCATCCCACTGCTGATCTGAAGCAACTTTCATCAAGGTCATTAATGATCTCCCAAATACAGTGGCCAATCCTCGGTCTTCACATCCCCCCGACCAGTAGCATTTGACAAGCCAACCACTCTCCTAGATGCCCTTCTTTCATTTGGTTTGCAGAAATTGCTCTTGCTCAGTCCTCCTCCCACCTTGGAGGACCTCCTTATTCATTTCCTTTCCTAGTTCTTCTTTCTGTTCTCAGACTCTGAATTTTGGAATCTTCCAGAGGTCAGACTACAGATCCCTTATCTTCTGGGTTGCAGGACTTTTGCCACAATCTCATCATGTCAGTTGTCTGTAGATGCAGCCATACATTGATGACCACAGTGGGACACCCCAGCCCTGACCCACCCCATTCACTCCTGGCAATCACCCACCTGACCACTTCATTTGGATGGCTAATAGATCTTCACAATAAAAATGTTCAAACTTGAGCTCTTAAATCACTAACCCCTAAATCATGCCTACACTTCCTTTAGTTCTCCCATCTCAGTCAAACACTGCTCTATTCTTTGAGATGCTGTAGCCAAGAGCCTTGAAATCACTACTGACTTCTCTCTTTCTTATGTATCACACATACAAATTTCAGCATTTCCTAGCTCTTTTTCTATCAAGATACATCTAGAATCAGATCACTTATCATGACCTTCACTCTGCATCTTATCTGGACAGTGAGCTAGTCTGTCTAAGAAACTCCTTGCTTCCCCCTTTAACCCCTACAGCTATTCCCTGGGGAGGCCAAGCAGAGTGATCCTTTAAAAATCTATGCCAGATCATGTCACCTCATCATTCAAAGCCCTCCAATGACTTCTTGACTCCAAAGTCAAAGGGAGCATCCAAAGTCCTCACATGGCCTGAAAGGTCCCAGGTTATGTGGACCCCAATATATCTACTCTCACTCTACCAGCCTCCCTGCCTTCCCACCTCGGGGTTTCTGTAGTTTTTTTATTAACCTTATCCTGGTTTACTCTTACCTCAGATTTGTAATTGGGTCACTCTCTCAGGGTCTGAGTCGAATCAAATGTTACCTTCTCCATGATGCCTTTGTTGACAATCTTTTACAAAATACAACATCCCTTAAATTATATGAAAAAAATACAAAAACACATCACAACTTGACATATATGGCTGCTTAATGTTAGTTCCCCTCCTAGAATGGGACTCGGCTATTTGTTTTGTTGCTATATCACCAGTGCTTACAACTTGAGTGACCAATCACCCCAGTTTGCTTGGGAACTAGAGATTTCCTGGAAGCAAGACTTTCAGTGCTAGAACCAGAAAAGTTCTAGCCAAACTGGGATAATATGCCCCCTACCTACAATAGTGTCCAGCTCAAGGTAAACACTCGGATGAACATAGGTTATATGTATGAATCATATATGAATGACTTGGCCTTTTTCTTGCCTTTAAAACATCTAGTTTGGATATTCTGTTGGAAAAATCTTCATCTTGGGTTGACTAGTCTCCCTTCAGGACAACTGTGAGTCAATCATCTGCAGAGAAGCAGGCCTAGTAATAGTTTGAGGTACTTGAACCAAAGAACTGTGGCCCTGAGCCAGGAGGCATAGCACAAAGCTACATGGCTTCAGGCTGTCCAGGAACAGATTGCTAAGGAGTCTGGGAATCAGATCTAGTTCTTTAGGCTCAATCTGCAGGGTGCTGAAACTTCATGATACAGGTTTTTTGTGGGTGCAGTGGAAATCAGCATCCACCAATTAAGAGAATTCTCCTGGGACACAGTTGTTGTCTGCTCCCCTGGCTCCTGTGTCCCTGCCACTCCATGGGAGTCCTGCCAGCCAGCAAGACCTCCACGCCAAGAACATGGCTAGCTCCCAGCTCTCAACACCCGCAAATATTTGCTGTCACAAATCAAGATAAAAGCAGGATGCACCATTAACCTTTAATATATCAGTGCTGGGGCTCTTAATCCATTATGAAGCTGTCACAAATGTGTCTGAAATGCAAATCAGGGCAGCAGCCCTTGGGGAGGCTGTGAAGGTGCCTTCTTCCCCTTCTGGCATAGCCTGCATCACCCTGTACTCCAGAGAAACAGCCTGAGCCTCTTCTCTCCCTGCTAATACTATCTTTCCTTCCCTCTTCTTCTTTTCAAATGTCTGCCTGAACCCTCTAGTGTGTCATCTTCCCCAGCAGTCACTTGATATGCCAGAAGAAAGATACAATGAGACTAACTTCCAGACCCTGTGCTAACACTTGCTTTATACTGTTTCACTGAACCTTGGCAATAGCCCTTTCATAGTTATTATTGCTAGCCCCCTCATTTTACAGATTAAAAATCAAGGCTTCAGGAGATTAAGGAATTTATGGAAGGTCACAGAAGCAGCAAGTACAAGAGCTGTCTTCACACTCAGGACTGCTTGGTACAAAAACCTGTCCATATTAGTATCATCCTATGGTGATATTAAGTAGCTCATAGCTAAGCGAGGAGGGCAAACAGGCACATGGACCATTAGAAACATCATGCAAAACTGTGCTAGAATGAAGCATAGAGTCATGGGAACATGAAGTTGAACTTGTCCCTGCTTAGCAGACAAGGAACTAGGGCTGTGAGCAAAGAGGGAGGGTTCATGGGAAGGGTGAGGGTAAGGCTGAGACTTAAGGAGAAACAGGAAATGGACATGCAGAAGAGATAAATAAAAAATGTTCTGTGCAAAGATAACACTGCATTGTTTAAATCATAGATGTGTGTGAGAAAGAGAAATCTTCTGGGAACTAGTAATAGTTTACTAGGAGACAGCAGAAATGGTATATTACTAAGCACTAAGAATAGGATTGCAGGACAATTGTCCATAAAATACTTAGAGGATTGTTATAATGGAATTTTTGTGGAAGTGCAAAGATAATGGAAAAATGATAAGCTATCGATGCTCCCTAGACAATTATGGGGCCAGAGAATGTGTGAGCTGAGTGGGTGGAGACATCCTATACTGTGGACAGTGAGGAAGCCACTGCAGAAAGTATGCCACACGTATTTTAGAATGCAGAGCTGAGAAGCAGCTGTGAGTCCATGTGCTTGCACATATGTGTGCGTGCATAAATGTGCACACCTGTTCAGGCCTGCGTGTGTTCATGTAAGAATGTATACTCAAGGGCCCCAGAGCAGGAAGAAGAGAGGAAAGATGGAAGAGAGTGTTGCTGGAGGGCCAGGACAATCGGATAGGGGTATGCCATTTGCTATGACTAACTTTAAAATAAAGGAGTGGTTGTGAGTTCCTCAGTGGTTGGATGGGGACCCCAGAGGAGGTGGATTCATGTGGCAGAGAGCCCAACCAAAGCAGCTGGTGAAGGGATCACAGCACACAAGACATCTGCCTGCCTGAGCTTGTTTATGGATCTGAGCAGTCAGTACTCATGGTGCAAGAAAACAGACTAAGGCTCTTCCCTTGTGGGACAGCTGGAGGGAAAATACTAGCACACATGGGCCAGTGATTGAACAATGCAAAACCAGCTGTAATTAAATGTGAAGCTACAAGATCTAGCTGTTTCGAATCAGTTTGCAGAAAATCACATTAACAAGGATATAGACTCTGATGGGAAGTTTAGGAAAGGGAATTGGGAGGAGAAGTTGTGCTCTATCATTGATGAGTCTTGTCTGAGTTCAGAGAATGGGAGGATTCCTACTCTGTGCCATGTGCTGTTACATGGGCTAGCGCATTTCATTCTCAGAACCACCCTCTGTGGTAAGCTATTCTTCCCATCTTATGGATAAGGAAATTATGAAGTTTTTGAAGCTGGTCCATGCCAAAGCCAAGTTGAGCTTGTTGAGCTGTTGATGCTAAGCTGTTCCAGGCCTGGATCTCCTAGATGCCTTAGCTATCTTCCCAAACCAGCTCCAATTAGGGATGATGTCCATGCCATGAAACTTTCGGTTACAACTATTTTTATCTTGGACACTATTTCTCTTGTGGCACGATTAGCAATGCCAGGTGCCAGTCACAGTACCCCAAGAGCTCCACACACCAAATAACCTTGACCTGGCATGCTTTCTGGCCTGTGACAGAGACTATCTGCTGCAGGTGCCTGCATTCCCCAGGGCATCAATGGGAGCCCGCCTATGCCCCAATCAGGACCAGGATACTGGCAGGATAGAGCATGGCGCTGTTTTTTGTTCTTTGAAGTAATTATTCATCCCATTGACTTTTTAGGGTTTGGGCAAGACACTCAGGATAACTCTGCCAGTATCCAACAGTGTTTGTCCAGTTGGAGCAAAACATCCCACTACAGAACACTAGATACACCACCATGGAAAGGTTATTGGAAAAAACACAGATGGACAAAAACATCTGGGGATAGCCAAACATATCCAGACCTGGTGCCAGTTCCTCTTTCATGGGATCCTTGTGACAGCCCTGGGAGAACAGTCCTAATTCTTAGGACCCTGGGAGGTAAGGTGAATTCCCCAGAGAATCTGAGACTCATATCAATTTATGCAGGACCCTACAGCTGGTCATGAGACGAGATGATCATATATGCTAGCCTGTTCTGGCTGAAGTCTGGTTCTAAATATCAAACCTCTTAAGCAGAGAAAACAAGGGAAGCAACACATTGCAGTTCAGGCGCTATCTCACCAGGAGTCCAGGGCCTGGATTCTGGACCCTGCCTAGGGAACATGGCATTTCCTTGCTCTTAGGAGT
Source organism: Rhinopithecus bieti (assembly GCF_001698545.2). Classification (NCBI taxonomy): domain Eukaryota; kingdom Metazoa; phylum Chordata; class Mammalia; order Primates; family Cercopithecidae; genus Rhinopithecus; species Rhinopithecus bieti. Next base: position 149,875 of record NW_016809845.1, on the reverse strand, counting down.
ACTCATGCTGGAGTGGCAGGGCAGGGAAGCGGTTCAGAACCTGGGCAATGGAGTCAGAGTGTGCTTTCAAATATTACTCTACATCTTGCTAGCTCTGTGGCCGTGGATAAGCTACCTAACCTCTCTGTGCTTCAGTGTTCTCATCTATACAACAGGAATATTCATGGATTGAATGAATTCAGGCAGAGCACTGAGCATAGTGCCAGTCTGTGGGAAGCATCTAGTAAGTGTTAGCTATCATTATGAGCTTCAGTTTCCCCAATGATTACATGAGGGAATGATGCTATGCCAGTGCTTGTAAACTGCCAACCTGCATGCCCAGTACAGAAGTGGCTGGTTTGGCTAGCATGCTCTTTGCCTGCTTTGAATCTGCATTTTTTTTTTTTAGCCTGGGTCTGTGATTTTTGAGTCATCACAGGCTCAGCACTCTGGTCTTAGACCGACATTTACATTCTCTGCTTAGCCCTGTAAACACTGCGATGGAAACCCACTGGACAAGATGATCCATCAGGCCTTCTCCTGCTGTGATATTTCATGATTCTATGGCTTGGGCTGGAACTAAAAGACTTATCTTGTTTAGGATTCTCTCTTCCAGAAAAGCAGCATCATGGGCTTTTTTCTCTGAAACATAGCTGTTTTCTCTGAAAACTAGAATCTCATTTTGCAGTGTCTGTTGGGACTCAGAGCTACCACGGGGAGCATCTCACAGAGAATAGACCTCTAGTGATTAAAATGTAGTGTGCTCAGACGCCAGCAGCTTTGCCTCTGCAGGATGCTGGAAGCCACCTCCTCAGAAGCAGGGACCCAGGGAGCTTGTCCCCAAGTCACACACACCAAGGCTACAGCGACACTGCACCCAATGGGGCAAAGCAAATCAACCACCTTCAAAGGCACCAGCTCAGGTCATTGTGGTCTTTTCTGACTCTTAAGAACATAACACGTCCCCGTAGTGCCTCAGGATGAAAGGTAATGCACAAAATTTAGCCACAAACCCAAAGCAAAGCCAATGTCTTCCTCTCTGGGGGAAGAGAGATTTCCAGCAGGAAGAGCCAAAGATGAATTTTGGGTGGAAGCTGCTTGCCATTCTTCAAGAGAAATGAGCATTCCAAGGGAACCCTCACCATTCCAAGATGGTGCTCTCTTTGCCTGCTGTCTCTCTAGACTACCATGTCTGCCAAAAACAAGGTTCTCCCTGGAATGGTTTCCTTCTGCCCTGTTCACAGGGCATCCAGGCCAGGTAGGAGGAACACTGCCTCCTGTGTTTCCTGGATTCAGAGCCAGGCACACCAGGACCAGGCTGTACCTGAATCTTTGCACTGAAATCCCAAGAGTCACTCAGCAGATGTTGCATCCTGATTTGTTCGAGTGGATGAATGATGTATAAGACACACATCTCACTGCCTCATCTGTGTTTTACTCTCCTTTCTCCTATTCCAGAGACAGTAGTCAGGTCAACAAACAGGGATACCTACAGGTCTCTGTAAAGGTATTTCTGATGTTCCTTCATGGGTTTGGCTAAACAGTCTGGAGAAGTAAAAGCAAAAGGACCAGAGGGCACTTGGCTTGAGGAGACCCCCAGGTAGGAGAGGGCTCCAATGCCAGGATGGGGGGCTTCAGGGACCACATGACTGCAGTGAAGGGAGCCGCTGGGCCAGCAAGGCGGCTGCAAGTGGAGCCATCTCAGGTGAACCCTAAGTCCCTCTGCCCTGTACACTGGATCCCCATCTCCCTCCATAATATTTCTCCCCACCCACAAGGCCATTGCCAACCAGAGACAGGCTCCCTTCTCCTTCCAAACCATAGGGCCCCTCTCCCAGGGAAGAAACCGTGTTCCCCCATGCCTGAACTGAGCCCTGTATGACATTTTTCCTGATGCCAGGGCCTAATGGGTTACGTGGCCTACCAGAAGAGAGCCGCACTGTATCATAGGAAGCACCATATCTGCCACACCACCGTGACAAGGTTCTCTGTGGGAGACTGGGATGGATTCTGACCATGAAGCTGTCTGGATAAGCCTTTCATGGGTCCCCACTCTCCTCAGGAGGAAGGGACCCCTCCAGATCTGACTCTTTAGGCCTTGAAGGATTTGTCCCACTTAGTCCTCCAGCAGCTACTCCTATACTTTATGTTCTGTCCCATGCAAGATTTTGTTTCCCAAGCCCACGGTGCTCTCTCCTGCTTCTGGTCCTTCCCATATGCCACATGGAACAGTTCTCCTTTCTAAACATGCAGACAACTCCTCATCCCACATCTTGGGGAACATATCACTACCTTCAAAATTCTGTTCAAGATATTTCCCCTGTGATGGGTTGGAATGCATCCCCCCAAAGTAAATATGTGGCATCCTAACCGCTAGTACCCACAAATTTGATCTCACTTGGGGAGTCCTTATCAGAGGTCATCAAGTTAAATGAGGTCATTAGAGTGGCCCTACTCTAATACCACTGGTGTCCTTATAAAAAGGAGAAATTTCTACACAGATGCCTACACAGGCAGAATGCCATGTGTAAAATGAAGGCAGAGAGCAGGGTAATGCATCTACAAGCCAAAGAACACCAAAATTGCCAGCCACCGTCAAATGCTGGGGGAGAGGTGAGAACAGATTCTCCCTCACAGCCCTCAGAAGAAATCCACTCTGCCCACATTTTGATCTTAGACTTTCAGCCTCCAGAACTGTGAGACAATAAATAACTTTGTCCTTCTCTACTGGACAAATATACTCCAGTTTTCTTTCCACACAAGCAAACCCCAGCAGCCCCAGGGTCACAGCTGGACAGTGACTAGCCCACCACACATGTTTACAGCTGTGGGGTTCAGGATGAAGGGCATCAACCTACAGATCCAAAGTCCTCTAAAGAGCTACCCTGGTCCACCCTCCCACATTTCCCTCCTTCTTCCCATGACCCTAAAGGGTTAACATGATAATTAACGCATGGGATCCTAATTCTTATGATATTAATCAAACTGAAAACTGCAGATGGTGTTTAATAACTTAGTATCAGCAGGTTCCAGGCACTTTAGCTAAATCAAGTTTGTGATACTTTGTTCACAGTACCCCTAAGAAACTAATACAGCCCCCATGTGCCCTGACAATCACAGAAACTTCCCTAATCATGGTACTCATCTTACTGTGCTGTACTTAGTCACTTCTCTGCCTGCTCCTCTGAATTGCCAACTGCCACTCCATGAAGGTGGAGAACATAATTTCTCATCCACTTTTTATCTCCAGAGCCTGACACAATGTCAGGTGAATGATAGGGGCAAATGATCTCTTTATTGTAGAAATGTAAGAATGAATGAGTGAATAAACGAATAGGATGATTTCTGATCATAGACAACTGTTACAACATGGTCATTATGTTGGTTACAAGATAATGTTACCATAACACTGTTACTTCACCAATGTCCAGCTTAATCCAGGTATTGAATATGCTCCATACTGCTTGCTGGATGAATAAATGAATAGATGAGTCAATTAACCTGTAAAGAGACACCTCCCAGAGTATAAAAGGCACAGTGTCCTCTCCAGCATGACTTCATTCCTGGCGTCATGCTTCTTGAGAGGAACCTTGCCATATGGAATAGTCACTCAGTGTTGATGTGCAGCAGAGCATGGCATGAAGGCACTGAGAGGCCCAGGAGGGAGCTCTTGACTGGGAGTCACAAGATCACCCTCCTTGTGCAATTAGTCTGACAGTCAACATGTGAGAGCCTCCAGTAAGAAGAGTCATGCTTTTAAAAGAATGCCTGCTATGTATCAAGCTCTGGGTAGAATCCTCATGAAACCCATGAAGGGCAAGTATGAACATCTCCATTTTCCAATGAGGAACCCAGGCATATGAGATAGGTGACTTGTCTGCGGTCCTGTAGCCAGTAAGGGGTAACAAAGATTTCTGCCTAGTGGTGCCTACCTCAAAAATGCTCTTCCCTTGAAATCAGAGCATTACTTTGAGACTAACCTTGCATCTCAGACTTTTCCATCCCTGTTTCCAGTTTTTTATCTTTTGTAATGTCTGAATGTATTTACGTCTTATTATCCTGCATGGTTTGAGGAAGCATAGTCAATGTATCAGCCAACATTAGCTGTGCTTGGAGAACACAAGCAATGAGCTCAGTCTCTTCGCTGACAGCCGAGCTTGAAGCCACAGGCATGGGTACCTTGGAGGTGGCAATGGCAGCAATATTAGAATCTGAGGTTTCATTTCCCACAAAGGAAATGAAATCCCGGAGGGCACAATAGGTCCCCTCTCCACTTGAAGTCTTTCCTTTCAACTTTTCAACAGGAATGTTTTATTAAGTGATGTACGTTAATGAAAAGCATTGGATTTGATTCAAATAAGCTTACATTTGAATCCAAGTTTTGCTTCACACTAGGTATGTGGACTGTTTTCTGCCTTGGTTTCCTCATAAGCAATCAGAGCTTAATGTGGTAAAAATTAAATGATGTAATTTTTGGAAAGCAGTTAGGCAGTTTCTAGTACAGAATATATTGTATAACACAGTATATATTCACACACAGACTACATAGTATACACTGTATATTAAAATGAAAGTAATTCCTCAACAAATGATATGTCATTATTAGAACTATCATTATTAGTGCTACTGTTGTTGTTGAAGTAATTTCCCTTACGGGGCTGGGAAACTAGGTGTGACTGATATTTTAAGTAGACTCCTTCTCTATTGGACTAATATACTCCAGTTTCCTTTCCACACAAGCAAACCCCAGCAGCCCCAGGGTCACACCTGGACAGTGACTAGCCCACCACACATGTTTACAGCTGTGGGGTTCAGGATGAAGGGCGTCAACCTACAGATCCAAAGTCCTCTAAAGAGCTACGCTTGTCCACCTTCCCACGTTTCCCTCCTTCTTCCCATGATCCTAAAGGGTTAACATGATAATTAAAGCATGGGATCCTAATTCTTATGATATTAATCAAACTGAAAACTGCAGATGGTGTTTAATAACAACTTAGTCCCAGTAGGTTCCAGGCACTTTACCTAAATCAAACATATCATAAAACTGGCATGAGACTCAGAGTCTGGCCCTGCCACATCTGGCCAGGGACACATGTTTTCACCTAGAGCAAAAGGAACACACCATCTCTATTACTTATGCAGATATGGTCTTAAATTGCTTGACAGTCTGATTCCACCCTACCATCTTCTGGAGCCAAAAATAAAGGAGTATTGATTGCAAAGATTAATAACAGAGCTTAAGGAGGAAAATGGTTCAAAACACCTTTTTTCTCTCCCTTCGTGATATAAACGCCTGCCACCCCTGCAACCTAATTTTGTCACCCAGCACATGGGAGTGTATTAATTAAAGTGACACTAAGGACAGGAAAATCTGAGCTCTTGGGGTGATGACTGGAAATATATAAATATGCATCTCCAAGCTGTCTTGGGAAGGGAGGCACGTTGCCAGGCAAGATCAGCATAATTCCACCAAGGGGAGGGTGGACAGGAGTGTGCACAGCTCACCGGTGGAGGTCAAGGCTCTTTTCTGGCAAATGTCTCCTAAACCCAAAGAAAGAAACTAGACAAAGAGCAAATATGTGATTTTTCTACCTTGTCTCTAAAGAACTACACCATCACTTTTGTAAACGTCCTCTGATATGGTCTGGAGGGAGCTACTACGGAACGAATATTTATTATGCACTAAATTTCCAGACTATACTGACAGAGATAGAGTGGTGCCATTTTATAGGCAAGGACACTGAGGCCCAGCATGGTTAGTCAATGTCTCAGCCAGTATTGAATACCAGATTTGACAAAACCACACCCCTACACTGATCTGCTGAAACAGAAGGCACGAAAGAACAGGGTAGAACGAACAGGCGTTTCCCAGGGGGCCAGCCCTAGAACACTTCTCCTGGTGGGTATGGATAGGAACCTCTCTCCAGGGTCAGCACATCCTTTGAAAGGGGCATTTCTTGCTGCCATCCCTTCCACCGGCAGAGGGTGCACTGGGACTTTGATGCCTCTCCCCACTGGGGGCGGGTGCCTGCAAACTTGGGTGGAGAAGTAAGAGATTTAGTTGAGGTTGGCTTGGAAGGCATGAGGGGATAGGGGATGATTTTAGAGGTGCTCATTTTACATTTTTTATTTAGGTGAACTTCATTGTAGTCAATAAACCAGTTTCAACAGCCAACTGTACTTTGTGACTGATTTTGGTTACTACAGGGGACGTGACCTCAGCTCATCCCAAGCTTCCCCACAGTCATTACCTATTGGGTATCTCCACCTGGATATCTATGCGCATCTAACACTTACCTGGTCTCAACTGGACCTTGTTCTGCCTACCCAAGCCAGCTCCTCCCCCGTACAGCTCACGTTAGGTGCACGTGCCCCCATCCACCCAGGTCTCACACTAACACCTGGGCTGCCTTGCCCCTTACTCTGGCCTTTCTCCCACCTGTCATATTCCAACAGGCCTGACTGAGTTGAGCCCCACAATATTTCTCAGATCTCCCTACTCCTCCAACATCAGTGCTACTGTCGTAGTTGAGGAAATGTGGAGAACATTCATTAGGCTGTAAAGAGAGGGAACTAAGCAGAGGCAGAGAGGAGCAGACACACAGAAGAGAACCCAGGATCAATGATAACAGCAAAGTAGTGAAGACCTTGCTCTCTGTGGTTATATGATTGGCATGACTGTCTCCAGTGTAAATCTGCACTCACATCTAGCACATGGGAAGCCCGTCTATTCTTTATCTGCTGTTCTTCCTGGGAAAAATTTCCCTGCATCCTCTGGGACTCCCAGGTAGAGGCAGGCATTCTGGTATGTAGCAACTCTTTCTAGAATCACACACACACAAACATGCACACAGACAGAAAGAGAGAGGGGGGAAGAGAGAGAAAGAGAGAGAGAGAATGTCTTTTATCTGTTAGCCTACTCCCCTAGTAGGCTGTTTTAAAAAAAAGAATAAAGACAAACAATAGAATATTATTAGTGAGTTATTACTATGTATAGGGCAGTGTTCTGATTATTTACAGAACAACCCTTTTAGGTTGGCCCTGTTAGTATTCTTAGTCTACAGAAGAGGAATCTGGAGTCCAGAAGGTTAATCAGCTTGCCCAAAGTCACACGTCCATTCAATATCAGATCCAGGATGTGAGCGCAGGCTGTCTGGCTCCCATACATGGACTCCTAACCATGCTCCTGCACTTTAAGTTCATGAAGACATGCAACAGGTCTAGCTTCTTCCCCAGTGTGCCCCCAGAACTGAGCACAGCCCCTAGCACATGGTAGGTGGTCAACAAAAACTTTGTGAGTGAATGAGTGGATGAATCTAGTCTGTTTGTGTATATTATTGCTGTAAACCCTGATAACTGGTCTTGTAGTATTCTGTTCCCAGCTGTCTGACTAGGCTTCCCCGCTCTGTAGGAAATGACAACTCCCCTTGCCCTCCATTTCCATGAATTCATGCTGAGCCAGTGCTCTCCCTGGAGGGCACCCACCATTCCCCATCCCTAAGCCCCAGGCAAAGGCCAGCCATGCAGAATCACATACCATCTCACCTGCTGAGTTATCCCCGTTTTCCGAGGAAAATCCCTGGCTAACCTGCTGTGTACTATGACTGTTGTTATTATGAGATAAGGTGCATTAGCCATGTGAGGGCATCAGCACGCACATTCCGCAACCTGTCAGACACAGGAGACTGGGGATACTTCCATAGGGAGGCTCAGAGAAGGATCCCAGGGAAGGAAATGCAGCCTCAGTCTGGCCCTTCCTGGCCAAAAACAGAAACCAGAGTAAAAGAAAGAAATGCACATAGACAACAGGCAGATTCATTCTGTATGTGAGCAATGGAGCATGTGCCTCTGACTGCGTGTGTGTGTGTGTGTGTGTGTGTGTGTGTGTGTGTGTGTGTGTGTGGTTGGCTACCCCTGAGTGGGCATCTGTGGGCTGATGTGTGTCTTCTCTGTGTGAAGCTCTGAAGTGGAAGCAGGAAAATGTGCCTGTTCTTGACTCCAGATCAAATTTGTCCTGCTTTTCTTAGTGTGTGGAGCCAAGAGAAGCCACTTCTGAGATGTTCTTTAGACACTACTGTTTAAGGCAAGAGTTTGAACTAAATTGTCAATAAGCTCACAAACTGTCAGAGCAGGAGGCAAGTTTAGAAATCTTCTCATAAAATCCCCTCATTTTATAGACCTAGAAAATGAGACCCAGAAAGCAGTCACTTTCCAAGGACACACAGCTAATGAGTCCGCCAGGACTCTCTGTCCACACTCAGTGGACTTTGCACAATGCCTGAGGGACCTGCTAGAAGACTTGCCATTGCTTAAAGGTAGAATTTATTTCACACTTCAGCAATGGCAATAAGGCACTGCTTCTAAAGGCAGGTCACCAATATCCAGGCTCTACGTTGCACATCAAAAAGTCATGTTGGTTGCTGTGTTCTCAACAGCTCATGATCCTTCCTGTGAATCCTCTAAGTCAGTACAGTGGAGTGTGCTCAAGGGGTCCAGATCTCAAGAAGACAGAGAGAAAAAACGTGACCTGCAGGACACATTGGCAACCACTGTGGACTTCCACTGTAGACTTGCACTGGCATAGTCAGGTGTTTGAAAAACATTATCCAAGTTAGAAATCCTCTTGGTTCCACCAGAGGATGACACATGGGCTAATCACAGGATTCCCCACTCTAGGCCTGACTAAGCATATGGCCCAAACCAGGCCTGACTTGTCTTCCATGTCCAATTACTATTTTATAACCATTACCCAAATGCAGGGCACTAGACAGTGGGACTCTGTGAGTCCACCAAGCCCACTCCAAATGGCCAGTGGGTTAAGTAGGGGTGGAGGATGGTGGCAGTTTCCTATTTATTGAGGGGCCCCATGAGCCAGGCAATGTGCAGAGCACTTTACAGAGAGCTTCTCTTCACAATCACCACCTGTGGGGAAGTCAATGTTATATCACAGAGGAGCGAACTGGGAATCTGAGAGGGCTCCAAGGGCCCCTCTGGGTCATGAGGATGGGCATAAAATGCAGATGATTTCAAATGTGGACAAGTTGGCTGGGAAAACTAAAAGCAAAATACATCTACATAGAACAGAGTTCACACTTTCTGAAGTCCCTGGTTTCTTCCTCCATACCCACACCCTCACCCTGGCTCCTGACCCATTTTTCATCCATGACTTCCTCTTGAATCTCCAATTTGACTCCCAGCCCCACTTCTCATGACTTGCCCTGCTCTGTGGGTCCTGATTTGGCCCATCCTTAGATCAGACTGTCTAGGGAAGGACTGCTAGCTCCCATCCCCAGACGGATCTTATCCTGAGGCCCCCTTCTATGTCCTGCTCCAACTGGAAGCCACCTTTAATACTTTCATTCCATGCAGTAACTTAGATTACTAAAATGGAAGCTCTTTCAACCAAGTTTACTGTTTAACACCTGAGCCTCGGTAACAACTGAGCACTCTCTTAGCTCAGTTGCTGATCACATCAGCAATCAGTGAATGGGACTTAGGGAAAGTAGACTACTCTGGCGTGATTCTGCTTTTCATGCAGTATCATATTCTACTGTGTTTTGGCTTACAGTGAGGAATGCTGACACACCTGCATCGTAACAAGGTATTTTGTTTTCTTTAAAAATGTGATACAAATATGTTTTTCTAGTTAGTTTATTGAATTGTCTTTCTTGACTTTTCTATTCAGAAATACATATTTATGATTTTTCAAAAATAGTTCATTAATAAATACATCTGGGAAATACTGAACACGACAGCCCCTCTCAGAGACTTACGGTGCATAACACAGGAAAGACTGAAAAGCCCTTTAAAGAAAATTTTCAACTTTATTTCACCCAACTTTTTCCATCTTCAGAAAACAGAGCTACTAGGAACCACTTGGGAAATGATGTGTAGACGATTCAAAGACCAAAAGGCTTTGAAATGGGCACCAATGCTGAGACTTGCATTAGAAACAGAGCAATGAGGATTCTGCCTGCCCCGAATAGGATTTCAATGGGCTTTTAAACAAGCCCATTGTATTTCCATCTTGAATAATTAGCTGAAGGAACACTATTTTTCAAGAAAGGGAGACCAGGGAAGAAAGATACCTCAGAAAAAGGGTCAGAAATGACATCCGAAGTTTAAAATGACACCTAGACCCAAACAAACACGAAGACAGTCTCTTTTGTCTATAGAGACAAAATTGAGGATGACTGCAAGCGTGAGAAGGACCTGAGAGTCGCTTGAAGACCCCTCATCTCAGACCCTGCATCTTCGTCTCCTGCTCATGACCAACTGGCTTCTGTTCGCACCCTTCAGCCCACAGGGTCCTCCATCTTGCTAGGTCACAGACTACCACCTCTGGAAACTGCCCTGACCTACATGCCCAACTTGACAATGCTTGACAATGGTTCACCTCTTCATTTTCATTGCTTATTGCAAATTTTCCTCCCTCACCTCTGCCTGTGCCCATCCAGTCATAGATGGTTTGTCGCTCCTCCTTTAACCTCTAGCGTTCTTACTTGCATAGGGTTGAGATAAGCGCCTCTAGGATGCCAAAATAGAAATCTCCTGCTCTGAAAATGCCATCAGGCAATCCTCTTTTTCTAAAACCAGCTCACCTCCTGACTTCCCTATGTCCTGTGAGGACACTGCCACCCTCAGTCCCTCAAATATAAAGTCTTAGGACTCTTCAATAATCCTTTTTTTTTCTACCTTTGCCTTGTTGAGTCAACAGAATTCTACTGCCAACACCCTCCTTTCTTTTCATTTCTACTGACACTCTCTTAGCTCAGTTTCTTTCCCTGTCATCTGACTATGGTAGTACAGGCTTAACACCTTTTATTGCACTTTGCAGTTATTGTGTTTCTTACAAATTGAAGGTCTGTGGCAACCCTGTGTCAAGCAAGTCTGTCAGTGCCATTTTCCAACAGCATGTGCTCACTTCATGTCTCCGTCACCTTTTGGTAATTCTCACAATATTTCAAACTTTTAAAATTATTATTATTATAAGTTATAGTGATCTATGATCAGTGATTTTTGATGTTACTGTTGTGATTGTTTGGGGGCCACAAACTGTGCCCATATAAAATGGTGAAGTTCATCAGTAAATGTTGTGTGTGTTCTGACTGCTCCACTGACCAACCATTCCCTCATCTCTCTCTCTCTCTCTCTCTGCTCAGGTCTCCCTATTCCCCAAGATGCAACACTATTGAAATTAGGCTGATTAATAATCTTAAAATGGCCTGATTCAGTGAAATGAAGAGTTGTACATCTCTCATTCTTGATGAAAATCTAGAAATGATTACACTTAGTGAGGAAGGGATGTTGAAAGCCAAGAAAGGCCTCTTAGCCAGTCAACCAAGTTGTGAATGCACGGGAAAAGTTCTTGAAGAAAATTAAAAGTGCAACTCCAGTCAACATACGAATTATAAGAAAGCAAAACAGCCTTATTACTGATATGGAGAAAGTTTTAGTGGTCTGAATAGAAGATCAACAGGACATTCCCTTAAGCTAAAGCCTAATCCAGATCAATGTCCCAAAACTCTTCAATTTTAATGAAGGCTGAGAGAGGTGAGGAAACTGTAGAAAAAAAGTTGGAAGCTAGCAGAGGTTGGTTCATGAGGTTTAAGGAATGAAGCTGTCCCCATAACATAACAGTGCAAGGTGAAGTAGCAAGTGCTGATGGAGCAGCAAGTTATCCAGAAGATCTAGCTAAGATCATTGATGTAAGTGGCTATACCAAATAACCAATTTTCAGTGTGGCTGAAATGGCCTTCTATTGGAGGAAAACACCATCTATAACTTTCATAGCTAGAGGGAAAAAGTCAATGCCTGCCTTCAAAACTTTGAAGAGCAAGCTGATTTTCCTGTTAGAAGTTAATGCAGCTCATGACTTTATGTTGAAACTAATGCTCAGCTACCATTCTGAAAAGCCGAAGACCCTTAAGAATTATGTTAAATTTACTGTTTCTGCGCTTTTTTTTTTTTTTTTTTTTTGATGGAGTCTCCCTCTGTGGCCAGGCTGGAGTGCAGTGGCACAATCTTGGCTCACTGCAACCTCCATCTCCCGGGTTCAAGCAGTTCTCCTGCCTCAGCCTCCTAAGTAGCTGGGACTACAGGTGCATGCCACCATGCCCAGCTAAGCTTTGTATTTTCAGTTGAGATGGGGTTTCACCACGTTGGCCAGGATGATCTTGATCTCTTGACCTCATGATCTGCCCACCTCGGCCTCCCAGAGTGCTGGGATGACAGGCTTGAGCCACCACACCCAGCCTCTGTGCTCTGTAAAGGGAACAACAAGGCCTGTATGACAACACATCTGTTTACAGCATGGCTTACTGAATATTTTAAGCCCACTGTTGAGACCTACTGCTCTGGAAAAACAAAAAGATTCCTTTCAAAATATTATTGCTCATTGACAAAGCACCTGGCTACCCAAGAACTCTGATGAAGATGTACAAGGGGATTAATGTCTTCATGTCTGTTATTACAACGTCCATTCTGGAGCCCATGGATCAAGGTATAATTTTGACCTTCAGGTTTTATCATTTAAGAAATACACTTCATAAGGCAGTAGTTGCCATAGATAGTGATTCTTCTGATGGATGCAAAGTAAATTGAAACCTTCTGAAAAGGATTCACCATTCTAGGTGCCATTCAGAATACTTGTAATTCATGAAAGGAGGTCAAAATATCAACATAAACAGGAGTTTGCAAGAACTTGATTCCAACCCTGATGGATGACTTTGAGAGGTTCAAGATTTCAGTGGAGGAAGTAACTACACATGTGGTAAAAATAGCAAGAGAACTAGAATTAGAAGGGGAGCCTGAAGATGAGACTGAATTCCTGCAATCTCATGATCAAACTTAAATGGGTGAGCATTTGTTTCTTACAGATGAGCAAAGAAAGTGGCTTCTTGAGATAGAACATACTCCTGGTGAAAATACTTTGAACATTGTTGAAACGACAACAAAACGTTTAGAACATTCCATTCATATAGTTGATGAATAAGTGGCAAGGTTTGAGAAGTGTGACTCCAATCTTCACAGAAGTTCTACTGTGAGTAAAAGGCTATCAAACAGCATCACATGCTACAGAGAATTCTTTCATGAAAAGAAGAGTCAATTGATGTGGTAAGTGGCAAGTTTCATTGTTGCCTCATTTTAAGAAACTGCCACAGCCACTCCTACCTTTAGCAACCACCACTCTGATCAGTCAGCAGCCATCAACTTCGAGGCAAACCCTCCACCAGCAAAAAGATTACAACTCACTGAAGGCTCAGATGGGGGTTAGTACTTTAAAATTTAAGGTACCTTAAAATTAAAGTATACATATTTTTAGACATAATGCTATTGAATACTTAATAGACTACAGTATAATACAAACATAACTTTTATCTGCACTGGAAAACAAAAAAATTCCTGTGACTTTATTTATTGCAGTATTCACTTTCTTGAGATGATCTGGACTTGAACAAATTCCTCTCAGATCACTCTTCTTAATTAATAGATCCATTTTTTAACCTTAGGTTAAAATTAGTTTGCTCAACTTTCACTTTTTCCACCTTTCTCTACTGGACATAGTAGGTTTAGATGTGACCAGTTCAGATGCAATGTCCTTTGTGTTTCCTTCTATCCCTTTTTCCAACAGGATGGGTAAGATTGCTTTTCTCTCTGGGCTTCTTCTTTGGCTTGTGTGCTGTGACCTGTCCAAGAGTTACAAAGCTGTGGGCTCATCTGTTCTCCCTCTGTGTTCACCTAGGGCCAAAGCCTGCGTATTTCTCTACGTGGTTCTAGATGTCCCATAGAAAGCCCCTCACAGAACAGGTGCCCAAGAAATGTGTGTTAAGAAGAAATCCAATGAATAAGAACAGCTTCAGCATACCCCACTGTATATATCTCAAAGTTCAAGACAGACAAATTATAAAAGTCTTCTTTCAGAGATTAATGGATTATAAAAGCTTACATTATATCTTTTGTGACATTTTAGAATATTCCAGGAATCATCACATAGATTACACTGATTGATCAAGATGACTATCCTATGAAGTCAACTGCAATTAACTATGCTCATTTGAAAGATGAGGATCTGGAGGCTCTGAGAGGTTAAGGGTTATTCAAGAACACAGAGTTAATATTTTGCGGCACCATATCACCTGTTTCTTCTGCCACATAACTTAGTACAAGAGAAGAGTGAAAATTGCAGTTTTTTTTTTTTTTTTTTTGGTGTGCAGCATAAATCCATCCATAGCAGTCAAATGGATTACCTGACACTGACATGCCCAGTGTATGCTAATGAGAAGCTCAATCATTATTAATGCAAATTACAACCAAAGACTTACTAGTCCTTTATCCCAGGAGGAGACATATGTAGGACAAACTCTGGGCATGAAGCTCAGAAATTTAGAGTATCGTTCTGCTTAAACTGCTCATATATTCCATTGGAGTTTATTGGAAATTATTTTTTTAGGGCTCATTTCTGGGTTCATATTCAATGCACTATCAATAGCTTTACAGGTGTTTTGAAGAAGATAAGAGACCGTCCATCAGGTTCAATGCTGCTGGTTTGTGTCATTTCCTCTTAGGAAAATTGCCCAGAAGAAAAGAAACCTATTCCCAGGGAAAGTTTTAAGAAATTATTCATACTCTTGGAGGGTCTAGGCGATACCTAGCAATGCTGTCTACTCTGGGGCTGCACACCCGTGAGCTATGCGGCTAGAAGGGATTGATGAAGCACCTTAGGACTAGCAATAAACTCTGCATGATAAGTCTAGAATGTCAGTGCTCTTCTCCTCTCCTTTCTTTTCCCTCCACCCACCACCTATTCCAGATCCTCCTAGGCTAAGGGACAATGAAGATCTCAGCCTGGGGCAAAATAATGCAGGAGGAACTTGAACCTACCACAGGGATCCAGGATAACTCCTGGTGAGAAAGGCTGCTTTCAGGAATGACAGACATCTTATGTGTATTACTTGGGGAATTCTTTGATTCAGTCCTTCAGACTATGCCTCAAGTTCCTTAAGGGAGGTATCTGAGAAAATGACAAAGCAAGCTACTTAAAATGTGTTCTCGTGTGGTGGAAAATGAGCTCGTACCTTTCTTCCCATCTTTATCTCTCTCAAACAGAGGGAGACCATAAACACAATGAGTTTGACATTCAAACTTCAGAGAGAAGAATAATGTTCTTTCAATGTCCAGCAGGGCCCCTGGTATAAAAATGCCATGCAGCCTGGTGTGACATCAAACCATATAGACTAAATTGGAGGCATCAGCTTCAGGTGTTCATGAGAAGGACAGGTTTGCTTTTTGACAGATAACGCAAAGTCACAGGGCAGGGGCAGTGTCCATGTTGCTTTGGGTGTTCCATATATCTTGTGAGGGCTGGGACCTGCATGTGAAGCTGTAATTGGAAACTGAAGATTCAGTCAGGCCCTGGGGTCAGAATCCCCAAGGCTTTTGGCAAATTCTGCTTCCTGTCCTGTCTGTGTGACCAAGTGGTTTTCACTAAAAAGGCTGTGCAATGCCACAGGGATCACCTCCAGCAAGGAGATTTTCATGGCAGCAAAGAACATAGATATAGCTTGAGTTTCTGTTCATGGAAGGGAGGTCAGCCAGACCTGTAGTGGATACTGTTAGCGTCTCACCTTGAATCATTTTTGGAAGGTTAGGCCTGTTCCTCCTGTGAGTCCTGGCAGCTAATGGGGCAAGAACACCGCCCTCCACGGAGGGGAGCTGCCTCCCCTGGAGATGACCCCCCTCTTATCTCTTCCGCAGCCCACAGCCAACAACTGACTGACATGGGAATGTCAAAGGCAGCCTCTTTGCTTCAGGGTAGGATCAAATCTGTGGGGCCACTTGCAATCCAGAGTTCTTGTGGGATCAGGCTGGAGCTAGTTTCCACCTGACACCATATTCTTGCTTAGCACCTTTTCCCTGCCTCACCCTATTTCCCTCATTCTGCTTCTCTTGAGGTTCCCCTCCACCCAAGAAAACATTTGTGCTAGAGTCCTCAGCTCAGGTTCTGCTCATAGGAATCCCAACTACGAAAGCAAGAAAGCTTCACAGTCAAACACACCACAATGGAGATGCAGCTTCCAAAGAGCCTCTCCTAGCCCTAGAACAGCAAGGGAAGCTGGGAAGCCATGGACTTCCAAGTTGCAGAAAGGTATGAGGCACAGCACTGAGCACCTTGGAAGCACCCATTATATCCTGGAGGTCTGACTTGATTGATAAAGCTCCATATTTTCATATGCTTGGTTCTTTGCATGTCAGCACTTCTGTTCTCCTCCAAGTCCGCAGGGACCAGTCTCTGCAAGGACAATTAATTTCACTTGCTTACCAGATTCAAGCACAATCAGTTACCGGGTTTGCTATTAGTTAATGGCAGGCAGAGCTATCAGAACCATCATTTTTATGTTTGGGGTAGTAATAAAATAAATAAGGCCTTAGGAGAAAACCTGACCCTACAGTGGCTGCTATTTGCAGATGAGCTGAGAAATTAATTTGTTGGACCCTGTATTTGGACTGAAGATTCTAAGCTGTCTTGATGATTTGGCAATGTGTGACAGATCTCCTCTGATAAACTCAAAATGGGGCAAACTGACCCCCAAAACAGCCAGAGCCTCCTTAGTGCTAAGCCTGGAATCTATTTCTAAAACAAAATCTCAAGGGCCAAAGTGTTCAACAGGGTAAGAGATAAAGTGGGATGTGGGTAGGTAAGTTTTAATTAAGACCAGGGTGTGGGTGTGAGGGCTGTTGGCAGGCCAAGAATGCCCACCCAGCCAGCATGTCTGGCACACAGTGGTCAGCAAGCAGTGGGAAAAAGGACAGGCATGAGGCATCCTTGTGATTCAGTTGAGGGGGAGGAGGGATCGGAGCTCACTTAGTTCCTGGATGCATCAATACTGGGAATTGAGAAGAAAGGAAAGAGAAACAGTAACTCACTTCAATGGAGCACCTATCACGTGCTAGATACATTCACATAGTTGTCTCTATTAACCTTTTCAACAGCTTTGTGAAGAAGGGATTGATATTTCTATCCAAAAGCCAGGGGGAAACAAAGCTGAGAAGACAAAAACCTACATCAGGTGAATACCCAAGCCTACATGATTTTCAGCCCACCAAGGTTGTACTCTCAATACTTTTCTGGAATCGTAGTTAGATGGGACCTTCCCTGGAGAGAATGGAGTCGTAGGTTTGACTGGAGTCTCCCCTACAAAGTAGTGTTTATGGGATGAGCTGTGAGTGAAAAGAGGAGTGTTGAAGGAAAATAACCTCTAAGCACATTCATGGAAGTGAGAAGAGCATGCACAATAGGGGGAGGTAAAGAAGGACATGTTCCATTTTGTAGCCTGGTGAGATTAAAGGGAAGTGAGTTCATAGAGTGTATCTTGAGACACTAGAGACAGACATGGTGCCAGAAACTCCCCAGAAAGCACCTGTGTCTACAGAAGGGATTTAACTGGCACATGTACAGGCAGGATGCTGTATCTCATTCTTAGTTACTTGACACTCAAAAGGCAGGAATCCCATTTCTTCACCACCAGCACTCTGCCCCCCACAACCCTCAGACTCTAAGTTGGCCAAAGCTAAGGCAAGATGTGGGGTGGGCTTCCTGGCTCCCTAAGAAGCATTTCAATTAAGGACTCAGTTGAGCAGGAAGGTCAGGGTTCTGCTAGGAAGAAAGGGAAATGATCACCTCCCTGCTGGACAAGGCGCCCCAGGAGAAAACCTCAACTGGGATGCTTCAGCAGAGGAGTGATTTTTTCTTGTTGTTGATATCCTGAAGGAAAAGATCAAAGGCTGGACATAATTTGCTAATCTCTCATCCACTGGCTTCTTTCATAGACACATTCAAAGATAATTATAGCTCTGGGCTGTGGTTCTCTTCAGCCCTTTCTCAAGCCCTAAGAGCAGAAATTGTTAACTGGGAAGAGTGGACTCCCCAAGGTCCAATACCCAAAGATGAGGTCTAAAACTTGGCTGCTGCAATTGGTGGCCCGTGGAGAGGTCCCATTGCCTCATGTGGTCTCTGCACTGTATCTCCTGGTTCTCTTCTCTACTTGAGTCTCAACATCATTTTCTTTTTTCATTTTATTATTTTATTTTATTTTATTTTTTATTATTATACTTTAAGTTCTAGGGTACATGTGCAAACGTGCAGGTTTGTTACACATGTATACTTGTGCCATGTTGGTGTGCTGCACCCATCAACTCGTCAGCACCCATCAACTCGTCATTTACATCAGGTATAACTCCCAATGCAATCCCTCCCCTTTGCCCCCTCCCCATGATAGGCCCCGGAGTGTGATGTTCCCCTTCCCAAGTCCAAGTGATCTCATCGTTCAGTTCCCACCTATGAGTGAGAACATGCGGTGTTTGGTTTTCTGTTCTTGTGATAGTTTGCTGAGAATGATGGTTTCCAGCTGCAGCCATGTCCCTACAAAGGACACAAACTCATCCTTTTTTTTCATTTTCTCTAGTCTCCTTAGAGACTTTGCCCCATCCATCAGCCCTTCTTTACTTTGCCTCTGGCTACCCTCAGTCTAAAGATATGATAAGGTCCACCTCATCCTAAAATAATTACTTTAACATCCAGATCTCCCTGGACACCTCCCTCAGCTCTGCCACCACCGCCTCTACAAGCCTCTTCTCTCCTCTTCCTCTCACCATTAAAGTTCTCGATAATAATATGCCCTCACTTCTGCAACTTTGGTTTGTACTCCTTGAAATTTAAATTACACCCTGAGCATGCAACTAAATTTTTCTCTCAATGGATAAAGGAGAGGGAACTAAACTCAGCCAAGTCCCACACTGCTGCTTAACGTGCATCATTATAGGTAATCTACACCTGACATAAAACAGGCTCTCAAACAACGCTGATGATTTAATTTGTCATTTAATCCAGTACTCTTTCTAGCTTCACATGCCCCATCACATCTAGGGATAGAACATTCTTCTGCCATAACTACCATGGCAGTAATTCTCAGTGGTGATGGGAGGCAGAGTTTCAGAAGCCTCCAGGGAATTCTGCTTATCAACCCCAGACAGATACATCCTTGAAATACTTACTCCTTGGAACAGCACAGCATCTCAGCTCCCAGGCTCTGATCAAGCTCCCAAACCACAGATCTCTCTCATCTTCCTCTGCCATAACTTAAATGTGCCATACCTTAAAAGTCTTTGTCTGAGCCCTCCTGGTTTCTCAGTCTGCAGTATATCCAATGGGAATAAACTAACTCCCACAATGAAGAGTGAATATTTTCGCAGCGGACTTTGAAGGCTCTGACTTTATCAGCCCCGACTATTCCCCAACCAACAGGTGCGCATTTCCAGCTGTTCCTCAACTCAACCTAAGTGGATCTGGGGAGGCCTGTTGGAGGAGGGAACAATTGAATTGACACTTGCAGGACAGATACAGATATCAATGCCCTGGAGGAGCAGAGGACTGGGGCTTCCAGGCAGAAGGAACAAGGATGCAGAATGTAGGATATGGGGGTAGGGAACCCTGGTCTGTTAGACAAAATGTCTTACTGGCAGGAGGATGGATGTGATTGAGGCAAGAATGTTTCCAGAGAAAATACCACCCTGCTAGCTGAAAAGAAGCTACAAGAAGCTAGTGATAAAATCAAGGCAGAAAGTATTTAAAAACCAACATCAGGACCCATGACAAACCATCTGTAACAGTCAGTGGGGGGACATTAACACACTCTAGTGCCTGCCCTGCCCCACCCCCCTGCAAGATGCAGCATGACAGAATTATGCAGGCAGTGACCATGATGGGCCTAGGCAGAGGTGGTGGCCAGTGAATTTAGGGGGTCATGGAAAGAGTCCTGAGGCCCTGGGCGGGGCATCTCAGGCTCGTATGCATGCAGCACAGTTCCACGTCAGGCCTGTACTAACAACCTGCTTCTGCTTTAGATGCCCAAGACTTCCTCCAGCCATTCCAAGCAAGCCCTGGAGCTCCCGCAAAATACTGAAGGGTAAACATGAGTACAGAATAAGTGTGTGTGCAGTGGCAGGAGACTGCAGATTGCGGCTGCAAACAGATCCAGAAGAGCCCAGCTTAACACCCTTTGCCTTCTTCCTCTTTCCAGGCCACCTCCCACCAGTGTCCAGCTCCACCAGTAACCCTCTGCTGCATTTCCTTCCACTGGCACTTCCTCCACTCCGGCTGTCCCTGGAGACCACACTCCAACTCCTTCCCTAGCCAGGAGTCCACATGTTCCTTCTCCAGGCTATTCACGCAGCTCATCTTCCCAAAGTGCTACACGATCATGGCCAACTCCTGATGGAAACTCATCCATCTGCCATTCAGCACAGAAATCCCTGACCTAAAAAATAGCAGATGCTATTGAGGATGCAGAGAAAAGGGAACGCTTATACATCGTTGGTGGGATGTAAATTAGCACAACCCCTACGGAAAACAGAATGGAGATTTCTCAAAGAACTAAAAATAAGATTACCATTTGATCAAGCAATCCCACTACTGGGCGTCTACCAAAGGAAAAGATGTTATTATATCAAAAGGATATGTACACTCATGTTTATCACAGTACTACTCACAATAGCAAAGATATGGAACCAATCTAAATGCCCATCAACATGGGCGTTATCTTTGACTAGATAAAGAAAATGTGTACACATATACCATGGACTACTACTCAGCCATAAAAAATAATAAAATCACTGTTGCAGCAATGTGGATGGAACTGAAGGTCATCATCCTAAGTGAAATAACTCAGAAAAAGAAAGCCAAATACTACATGCTCTCACTTACAAGTGACAGCAAAATAATGTGTACACATGGGCACAGACAGTAGAATAACAGACACTGGAGACTCAGAAGGGTGGTAAGGGGGTGAGGGAGGAGAAATTACCTTATGGGTACTATGTACTGTATTTGGGTGATGATTACACTAAAAACCCAGACTTTGTCACCATGCAATATATCCATGCATCAAAACTGTACTTGCACTCCCTCCATCTATAAAAGTAAAAATTAAAAAAGAAAGAAATCCCTGATCTCATTTTGCAGGCCCTCCATGATGGGACCCAATCTCATGTTCAAGTTGGCTCCCCCCATGAGCCCTGTTCTCCACCTAATCTAAACTCGGGAAAAGGAGCTCTGAATCGGGCTCTCTGGCACCTCTTCCATGTCCAACATTGCACCAACATTTTAAAATATATTATCTATTTTTTTCTAATTCAAACAACACCCATGAAGCAGATATTAGTATTTTTCATTTGTTTCTAGAAAAAGAACAAAGAAAAGAAATAGGTTTGGAAAACTTCAGTTTCTCAAAGTTTATTAATTCTCAAGGCTGGAACTCAGACTTTGTCTGACAGTCTCTGTGTCTTCTCATCTTTCCCACGACCCGAGGCTTCCCCAGAGTTCACTAAGGGTCCCCACCTGGGTTTACCCCACATGCACTGCCTCTTTACCTGGAATGCTCCATGCACCGTCACTTTCTAAATCTTGCACCTTCTTCACAGCCCAGCCCCTTTCTGCCACCGCAGCTGAGGGTAATTATTCCCTCCACACTGCCTTCAGCCCACGCACCTGACAGATCACTCT
Source organism: Rhinopithecus bieti (assembly GCF_001698545.2). Classification (NCBI taxonomy): domain Eukaryota; kingdom Metazoa; phylum Chordata; class Mammalia; order Primates; family Cercopithecidae; genus Rhinopithecus; species Rhinopithecus bieti. Next base: position 128,337 of record NW_016809845.1, on the reverse strand, counting down.
GGGTTGTTCTGCTGGCATTTCCGCATCTCTCTCACTTCCAATATTAAACAGCAAGCTGCCTGATGGAGGGTTTTTTGCAAGGACCACAGTATACGGCCTGCTGTCCCCACAGTATACGGCGTCTGTGCCGAGTGGATGCTCAACCAGAGTTGAACCAATGTTGGGGTACCTCAGGCACTTTACCCAACCTGTACACTCAGTTTCTTCCCCGGCATAGCATATGCACCAGCAAACACTGGGAGAGCACCTGTCTCACCCTTCATGTCTTGGAGTGTTCACTGGGTGGGGCAAGCAGCAGAGAGCAACAGACCCTGGATAATAAGAACAAGAAAGACAGACGTGCCTTCTCAGAACCAGCTGGCTTCTCTGCAGCAAGGGACAAGGGTCCCAGGGAAGGCCTTGCAGATGGAGGGAAAAGGGATGAGTCCCAAGACCAGATCTTCCAATAGTTGTCATATAATATGAAAAGTCTCTTCATTTCCTAGATCCTCTGTTTCCTTCAATGAAATAGAAAAAATGTAATTCCAGAGAGTTGGGAAGATGATATGAGATTTGTTTGTAAGGCACTTACTACAGAGTCTAGTGCAGTGTGTGCAGCAATTATGGTCTATGATTAGTAGATCATAGACCTATTCATAGACCATATGCCTGTACAAAAACAGACCCTCCAAAAATAGGTAAATACATAAATGAATAAAAAGCTCTGATTTCTGTGATGTCATTACTTCCACCATAGACAACTTTACCCTAGCAATGTGATGTCAGTGAATCGTCAGCAGCCAGCAGCACACCACTGCTTGCAGATCACAAAAAATTGCCAACTCACTTTGCCACTCTCTCCACCTCCTTATAAACACAGACAAACATCTTTGGCAGGTGGGAAAATAAACTAACAGCTGCAATTTCCAACTAAGGTATAGAGAGGAGATGGAGGCCTCAGGCACCCTTCCCCAGTGGAGGCCAAGGCCTCCCACAGGCCTGCCTGCATGGCCTCAGCAACACAGCCTTGGACAGATTGAGTCCCTGTGTCTGATGTGCAGCCAAGCTCCTGGAATGTAGCCGCTTGGAAGGAATCCCAAGTGTGCCTGTTGTGAGAATCCTCTTCAGATGTGCAAGAAGATTCGCCTTCTGGCATCCCTCCCCAGGGAAGATGGCACGTGGCTAGGGAGCCTTTCAGTTGTGGCCAGTTTTCACTTTCCAAGGATGTGAAGAACATCCTACATTTCTACTTTTGTTGCTGTTTTTCAGTCAGTACTTAAGTGATACCCAATTCCCATGGCGACAGGCTGGGCTAGTAGCCCTCACACGCAGTTTACTATCACTCTCAGACACACAGAAATCATAAGAGGGCTTCTTTCCATCTCTGTCTGAAACTTATTCACCAAGAGAGATCTCACTTTCTAGGAAGTTCTAGAGGTTTGTTATAGGCATGCAAAGAAAAAAATAGAAAAACAAAATTTCACCGGACAAAAATCAAGACGACCATCTCTTACAGGAGGTTTGAGGAATGTGTAAGTGTCAAAGCGAATAGGGAGAACTCCATGTCTCTCTCAACGACAATATGCCAAAACAATTGAAGAGATCTCTAGGCCTTAAGAGTGGAAATTTTTAAAATAGTGCTCTGAAAAAGAAAATAGAAAAGAATCTTCACAATACTGTTTTAGAGCTCTTAGGTTTGGCATGGGACATGGGCAGTGCCTTGAGGACTGGTGAACTGAAACGTGGCACTGTGGAACATACAGTGGTCATGAAGTCAACTTTGAAGCAAACTGTTTTTCTCCTTTCCTCATTAAAAGCAGCAGTTGTAAAGAAAATTGTCATGAAATCCTTGTAACTTTAGCTTTTCACGCTCACTGGCCATGAACTGCGTTGAAGAACTCTGATAAAATCTGACCTGAGAAAAAAATAGGAAACTTAAATAGTCCTATAACTATTAAGAAAAACTAAATCCATATTTTGAAACCTTTCTACATTGAAAACTTTTGGCCCAGATAGCTTCACTGTAGTGTTCTACCAAATATTTAGGAATGAAATATTTCCAGTCTTCAACACACTCTTACAGATAATAGACAATGAAAGTTTTCCCTGTGATGAAGAATGTCTAACTGTTCATCTATTTCCTCTTGCTGGGCACAAAGGAACACCAAATTCCACAACCTTTCTGGCAGTTAGAGCCATGTGACTAGATGCAAATTAATAAAATATGGGCAAAATTATGTATAAAATTCCAGAACAGGCCATAAAGTGTTATTTTCCCTTACGGGGGAACTTCAGAAACTATCCATTTAATACGGGAGCCTCACAATATGTACAGATTCTGGATCTCTTAGTCATTTTTATGCCAAGGGGGTGACCTAAATGACAATGGACTATGATGCAAGCCAGAATTAATTGTGTTAAGATATTTTAGCATTTAATTGTTACCACGAAATAGCTTAGACTAACTTGACAAGTATACACGCCCCTAAAACAACGTATGCCACTAGTACAATTTTCTTTTTCTTTTTTTTTTTTTTTGAGATGGAGTCTCACTCTGTCCGCCGGGCTGGAGTGCAGTGGCCGAATCTCAGCCCACCGCAAGCTCCGCCTCCCGGGTTTACGCCATTCTCCTGCCTCAGCCTCCTAAGTGACTGGGACTACAGGCGCTCGCCACCACGCCCGGCTGATTTTTTGCATTTTTTAGTAGAGACGGGGTTTCACCGTGTTAGCCAGGATGGTCTCAATCTCCTGACCTCGTGATCCGCCCATCTCGGCCTCCCAAAGTGCTGGGATTACAGGCTTGAGCCACCGCGCCCGGCCACCACTAGCACAATTTTCATAACAAAATATGATAAAGATGACAAGAGAATGAAAAATTTCCAGCCAAACTTGCTTGGAAATATAGAGATAAAAACCCTAAACAAAATATTAAGAAAATTAATATAGCACTTGCAACCTGAGCTTCTTTCAGAAATGCAAAGTTGGTTTAAAATTAGAACTATCTATGTAATTTGTTATATTCATATATCAAAGTAGAAAAAACTATAATCATCTTCACAGATATAGAAAAAGCATTTAATAAAATGTAATATTCATCTTAAGGGAAAAGACCCTCTTAGCTTCATAGAAATGAAATAATTTCTTAACTTAGTAACGGATATCTGTAAAACATACCAAACATCATCCTAAATGGCAAAATATTAAAAGCTTTTCCTTTGAGAGAAGAAATAAAATGTGTAACTCCGTCATACTATTTAGCTTGGGCTGCCATAATACAATATCATAGACTGGGTGGCTTAAATAACTGCAATTTATTTTCTCACAGTTCTGGAGGCTGGAAGTCAACGATCAGGGTGCTAGCCTAGTAGGCTTCTGGTGAAGCTTCACTTTAGGCTTGCAGACTGCCATATCTTCACTGTATTCCACATGAGAGAAATGTCTGTTTCGCTTCTTACAAGGCCACAGTCATTTTGCATTAGGGCTACACCCATATGACCTCATTTAATTTCAATTACTTCCTAAAGACTCTGTCTCCAGATATTTACCACACTAGGGGTTAGGGCTTCATCAAATGAGTTTGGGGGAGAGATATAATTCAGTGTATAGCACCCATGATAGCTTTTATTCAACATTGTACTGGAGGTATTATTTTTTCATCAAAAGGGGGATAAAATGCTAAAGATTGTAACAAGATCACGATTTTTGCAAATGATATGATTGTGTACACAGAAATTCCAAGAGAATTTATAGTTATTAAAATTAATAAGCCTATTCAGAAAAGTAACTGGATTTAAAATCAATACACAAAATCAATTGTTTTTCCATATACCAGCTATATAAATGTAAAACATAAATTAAAATTTATAAGATACCATGAAAATGTCAAGTACCTTGTAATAAATCTAACAAAAGGTGTCTATATCTTAATGGTAAAACATGAGATAAATTAAATTGAGAAAAGAATGCTTCAATAAACAGTGAGACTACCATTTACACCATTTACATGGGTCAGAAAACTCAGTATTATAATGATGTAATTTATTTCCAAGTCAATTTGTAAATTCAATATAATGAAACTATCTACAGTAATTTCAGGTAAAACTTAAAACACTGATCCAAAAACATACATGGAAATGAAAAGATCCAAGAGTAACCAAAATTCTCTTGGAGACAAACTAGGTTGGAGACATGGATATAACAGTTACATAGATTTACTAGGAAGTTAAAGAAATTAAAATAGTTTGGTATTTTACAAACATAGATAGACCAAAGGGAAATAGTAATTCTAGAAACATGTGTATATACTTTATTTATGACAAAGATGACACTGTGCTGAAGGAAAGCAGTAATTTTCTGATAGGATAGCAATATAGTGTATAGAAAATGTAGCAGAAATAAATACACTATTCATATTAACAACACAGATATTATGATACATAGTGATGTATTTAATAAAATGTGCAAGACCTTTATTGAAAACAATATAAAAGTAACTAAAGAAAAAAAACTAAATGGAAAGATAGATATACTCTGTTCATGAATAGAAAAACTCATCTCATAAAGGTGCCAATTATCCCCAAGTATATTTTGATTTTGTTTATGTGAAATATAAGAAGCTGATTTTCAAGTATATATAAGAGAATAAGGCTTCAAGGAAGTTCTGGAAAATATAAAAAAGATAAGTGTGACAAGCACAAAACTATTATAGTGCACAGGGAAAAACAAATAGATCACTGGGGGAGAAAAGAAAGCCCAGGAGTCTCAGTTACATACACAGCCCACTTATGTGATTGAAGAGATACTGGAAATCAGTGGAGATTGTCAAAGCCCATAGAACTTTCCAGCACAAAAAGTAAACTTGAATGCATAAAAGTTTTTTTTTAAAAAAAGGCCAGGAATTTGGGGGAACCCAGGATAGAATGCAGATTGTCTCACAGGGATCTCACGGTAGTATAAATGAATGATGTGACCACTAAAGAGCATAGGGAAAATGACCTAACCTGTCAATTCAGAAAACAATGTTTTGACTGGCAATTATAAGGCTAAAAAAAGAAATTCTTAATCAACATTGTTCTAGTTAGCAAATTTGATTCTCATGAAAGTAGGGGTTATTATTCTGAAATTGCTTTCCATATGTACTAGGGTCAAACCAATAAGTAAATGGATGATGTATAGTTGGATCCAGGTTTCTGTCTATTGGAAAAGGAAATTACGGAGAAGCAAGAGGAGAAAGCAAGAATGAAACATGCAGTACTGGATTAGAGTTGGAGGCAACAGTATACATTCATGCTTAGCTTGGTGAAGGTAACACATGGCTGGATAAAGAAACAAGCAAGTGTGTACATGTGTACATGGGTCAAGATACACACAGCTACTTCCTAGCTCCACCCTCTGAGATGACCCAGTAGCAGTGATGCCCCAGTGGCAATGAATACACCCAGAGCCCATGTCTCAGATTTATTACCATTCTTAAATTAAAAGATAAAACAAAGCAAAATAAAAAAACTCCTTGGAAAGACAACACATTCTAGGGCTGGGGCAGGGAAGATACAGAAGGGGGGAGCATCTTGTGACAAAAAATAAGAAAATGAATACAAATAAAGGAGAAGGAAAGAATGTGATTGTGGTCAGGCACAGTGGCTCACACCTATAATCTCAGCACTTTGGGAGGCCGGGGCAGACGGATCACAAGGTCAGGAGTTCAAGACCAGCCTGACCAACATGGTGTAACTCCATCTCTACTAAAAAATACAACAATTAGCCGGGAGTGGTGGTGTGCACCTATAATCCCAGCTACTCAGGAGGCTGAGGAAGGAGAATCGCTTGAACCTGGAAGGCAGAGGCTGCAGTAAGCGAGATCATACCACTGCACTCCAACCTGCGTGACAGAGTGTGACTCTGTCTCAAAAAAAAAAAAAAAAAAAGAAAAGAATGTGATTGCACCAAAGGGACCCAGGAGCCAACCAATGGCCAAAGCCAAAACAATTTGAGCAACAAAATAACTATGGTACTATTGGATTATAATTTGAAGAATAAAATATTCATAAATCTATACTACTATAAATTAATGACTAAATAAATACATAAGAAGACATAAAGCTTTCATAGAGGACAATTTTAAATGACTTATGTAGATACTCCCTCCACTGGGAAGTAGAACTTAATATACCTTCAACCTTGAGTGTGAACTGTGCTTCATGACATGCTACTAAAAAGCAGAATATGGGAAAGAGGTATACAAACCCTCAAATTGGAGAAACCTGGCAAAAGCTACTTTGCAGGTTTTACTTTCCTGTAAACATAGACTACTGTACTGTAAATAAAATGTTTATTTAAAAATCAGAGTGGGGCCAGGCACGGTGGCTCACACCTGTAATCCCATCACTTTGGGAGGCCGAGGTGGCAAGATCACGAGGTCAGGAGATGGAGACTATCCTGGCTAACACAGTGAAACCCCATCTCTACTAAAAACACAAAAACTTAGCTGGGTGTGGTGGCGGGTGCCTGTAGTCCCAGCTACTCTGGAGGTTGAGACAGGAGAATGGTGTAAGTAAACCTGAGAGGTGGGAATTGGCAGTGAGCCTAGATCGTGCCACTGTACTCCAGCCTGGGGGACAGAGTGAGACTCCGTCTCAAAAAAAAAAAAAATCAGAGGGGGAAAGCATGAACTATTCAATAAATGACCCTGTAAAAATATTTATCCATGTAGGTTAAATGATATTCTCCAAAGTAAATTCAAGATGGATAAAAGACCTATATGTGAAAGTCAATACTGCATAATTTTTTAAATAAATCATAGACCTGGAGTTAGGGATGATATTTTTAAAAAACATGCAAATAGAACAAATGCTAAAGGGAATAATTTATAAAGTTGACTACATTAATATTAAAATCTTTTCATAATAAAGATGCTACAAAGGAAATAAAATATAAGCCACAGACTGGAAGAAAATGATTGTATACATGTAACAGATGTGTAAGATTGATAAGATTAAAGCAAATATCATAATTTACCAAAAGCAAAAAACATATGAATAGAAAATGTGCAGAAGAAGCCCAAATGGAAATAAACTTATGAAAAAAATGCATAGCCTCACTCGTAATCAGGAATCTGGAAATTAATATAGTTATAAAATAGCATGTGACACCCACCACATTTTTGAAATTGAAAGATATTAAATCATCAAATATTCACTGCATTGACAAACAATGTGTACTCTCATACATAGCTACTGGCAATGTAAATTTGCAAAACCACATTAAAGAGCAATTTGGCAATATCTAATAAAATTAAATAAAAATAAAATTATACTGGTAAGCCAGTGATTCTATTTCAAGGTATGCATTACAAGGAACACATCCATGTGTTGTTCACAAGATAGTATAGGAATGCATACTGTAGCACTGTCAGTATTGGCACACTGGCAAAATATGAAACATTCCAAATGCCAGTCATGGATAGATAAACGTGATGTGGTTGTATAGTTAAAATAAACTTTACTATATGGTATCTAAATAAATGGACTAGCCCTATATGTACCAAATATTGATTTTAAAAGGCAACACATAGATTTCCTACTATTTGTAAATTACATATAGTTCAATACTACTTACACACATTTTGAAGATATTAAAAGATGATACATATATTAAATATATTTCTGATCTAAAATATCAAAGGTATTAAGAAATTGAAAGATAATAAAATATTTTAAATAATCCTATATTTTATTTACAGAGGCATATTATATATGGTAAAATGTATATATGGAGAAAAACTGAAGTCATGTCAATAAATGACTGTGGGTAGAAGAGAAAAAAAAGAAATGACATAAGTGCTAATGTGTATTCAATACTATCTATAAGATTTTATTTCACAAAACATAATTTGAAGGAAATTGATTAATATTTCTTATATGTGGGTGGTGGGGCATAAATGTTTGTTATATTACTTTTAATTTCTTTTCATGTTTAAACGTTTTCTACAAAACATACAAAGATAGTTAAAGAGATGTGAATTATGATAAAAATACAGGTATTGAACAAGCACTGGATCCATTTACACATAGAACCTAATATTTAGCAACTCTGGATAATTATGGTTACAAAGAAGAAATATACATTCATAATTTTTGTAACGTAAATATAACACCAAACAAAACAAAATGGAAAGTAATACTTAGGGAAATAGAAGGCTACTTGTACATGTGTATGATAATCTTATTTTCCACAGTGGAGATTAAAATATTTGAAGCCGATAGTTGAAAGTACTGCAACTTCTTCAGTTTTTCAGATTTGACTTTATAACTACAGAATAACTTAGGATAATTTAGGAACTAATATTTCTTGTAATAAAAAATATATTCAAACTTCAGCAATATCTTTAGTTTTACTTCTATTCATTGTTCCTCAAAGTCAAGTAAAAATAAATATAATAATTTTATTAAGAACAGGTTTATAAGATGACCCGATTTTATTCTCGAGATTACCCCTCTCTATCCATCCATAAATAGGCAGAACCAGACTCCTGAAATGGTTTTCTCCAAATTGAAAATATTAGTTACTTGGAGAGAGGGAAAAATGTTGGTAATTGTTATTTTTAAAATTTGAATTTGTATGGTACGAATAAAAATATTTGCAAAAAAAAATGTAACCAGGACCAGGCACGGTGGATCATGCCTGTCATCCCAGCACTTTGGGAGGCTGAGGCAGGAGGGTTGCTGGAGCCCAGGAGATTGAGGCTGCAATGAGCTAAGATGGTGTCACTGCACTGCAGCCTGGGTGACAGAGCAAGACTGTCTCAAACACAAAACAAACAAACAAAAAAATAGTACAATAATTATATTACAAAATATTTAAGGCAATAAAGTACAACATGGCACAAACAGACCATATAAGACAAGGGATTTTAAAGAGAACACAAATGAACTGGGAAAAGTTCAAGAACAATTAAAGGAAGAGCAGGCTTTCACCAGACCTGGAGGAAATGTGAAATTTCAAAAAATGAACAAACTGAGGAACTGAATGTGTATTTGGGGGAGAAGGACTAACCTGAAAGTAACTGGCTCACCGAGAGTGAAATGACTGTGTTTAAAAGTGTGGGGAATACAGTATATGATTTCAAATGAGGGAGTTGGATGTGATTGCTGGTATGAGAATAGTGCTGGGAAATCCCAGGAAAATGGGATTGTTCAGTCTGGTAAGTCAAAACAGATTCACAGAGGAGAGAGCATAGATTATTGAATGGAAAAGTCAAGTTTTCCAGGAAGATGAAGTGAGTAAAGTATTCCAGGATAGAAAAATAAAACAACAAATTCAAAAGCACAGAAAGGAGACAACTTGTGACTGAAATATCAGGTGAGTGAGAAGGACTGGGAACAGGGAAGCCATGAAGGCAGGCAAGGCTGTCATGTCATTGCCTTTGGTGTCTATTGCAGCAGCTTGGACTTCTTGCAGGAGATCACAACAGACTTCATCTTGGGGAGAAAAGGGGCTGCTGGGAAATAACTTGATTAGTCTTTTTAAAAATACTCAGAAGGTATTGGGTGAATTTTTTAAAAAGAGACATGGCTGGAGTGCAGTGGCACAATCATAGCTCACTGCAGACTTGGACTCTTGGCCTCAAGTGACCCCCATGCCCCAGAGCAGGAAGGAAGCTATCTAGGTATGTGAACACCTGCTTCAAAAGTGAAACAAAGAAGAGACTTTGAGGCATATTTGTGAGGTATTCTGCATCTCTAGGTGGCAAATGATGTCCTGTGGAAACAAGGACAGGCTGGGGTTAAGGGTGAATGAGTGGCCAGGAGGATGGTGGTGCTCTTCCACTAATGAATAATGTTGGTAGAATGGTTTAGGGTTGCGCTAATGAGCTCAGTGTTGAACAAGTTGAGTCTATGGACCTGGCCTGGACCAGGGCCCCAGATGTCACACCTTCAGCATTTGGTGGTAATTGAAGCCTTAGGAGTGGGTGACACTGCTCAGGAAGTATGGAGAACGGGCTAAGCAGGGAGCGGGATGTATAAGCCTGGAAATACACATCCCCTGTCCTGTACTTAAGTGGCTTATTAGGCAGCTTATCAGGTTTCATTTATCCATCTTGTTCATTTTAGTGCTTTGTTCTACCCTGTTGATATCATTTAGAATTTTGATTCTATCAGTCAACATATTAACCATTCCAGGCTTTTCAGTTTAAAATGTCTCTGTCGAGCATGCACAACTCTCCCAACTTCCTAATACAATAATCACAAAAATGATAAAATATCACACCATCATTCAAAAAATTACAACTTTGTAAAATAGCAAATGTGCCATTTCTTTATAAGCATTTTGGAACTGGTACAGACAGGCTACAAAGGAAAGAGCCAAGAACGAAAAGTCAACAAGATAAGATGTAAATGGGAATAGTTTATAGAATGAAGAATTGCAGGGGAAAACTGAAATTGCTCAAATGAATCCACATGGAGAGTAGAGAAAACAGGATAAATTGTAAGAAGGACACATTTCAAAAACTGGCTCTGAATCCAGAGTAAAAGAACAAAGAAATGGAAAAAAAAAAAGTGAAAATAAAAAGTTGATAGTAGAGGCTAGAGGACAGAGCACCATCCTCAAAAAATATATAGAAGTTGCTGACATACATGCAAACAACTATAGTAAATGTTATAAACAAAGTTATAATTGGAAAAAAAATCATCAAATACAACAAAAACCAAAAGATAACATGACAATTGAAAGAAGTCACCACATCCCAAGGAAATCCAATGGAAAGAAACAAATATTACTTCTACCCATGCTAACAAAATCTGTCAAAAATATCCTGTAGGCATATGATTTTTAAAAGGAGGAGGAAGGACAGATTCAAAGGAAGAAAAATAACTCAGGTCATTTCTCTCCTGTGAAGTCCTACATGCTAGAGAATACAAACTTGAATTCTACCAGTCAAGTTATTCTTCATATGTAAAGAACCAGAAATGAAACAAATCGTCAGAAATGTAGGAGTTTAGAAAATAAAATATCTATGTCCTTTTGTTGAAATATCTAGTGAAAGCACAATTCAACCAATCAAGAGTTAAACTGACAGGAAGAACCTAAATGCAGAAAAGCTGTATGTAAAATGATTCTCAGATTTTCCAAAAAAGCTATCAGAAGGAACACCACCCAACTTATCAACATTGTCTTATGGAGAAAGGTTTTAATACGTCGTTTCTATCTGAACTGACTATGAATTAAATCTGCAATGAAATAATATGTTAAAATATAGTCATATTTTTGTACTTTGTGCATTTTTCTTTTGCTTAGATTTAATTGTCTTTAATGAATATGCACTTTTACAGTAATAAAATTTACATAAATATATACATCCTTAAAATTGTATATTATCTGTGAAATTGATTAGTATGTGTTTGCTCTCTTAATCTGAGCCTGATTACTGTTGAACACAATGGTTCTAAGGTAAGCACTTTATGACGTTCAACTAAGCAATAATCTGCCAAGTTAACCCAAATATATTTTATTAATGCACTAGGACAGTTTTTAACCAATCACAAATCTATTTATCCATGTACCACATTTTCCTTTTTATCCCAAGATCACTATCAAAGACCACCAAATAATGTACTGCTGAAATCAAGACATACCAGGTCTATGAATTATTCTGATTTGCCAGTCTAAAAGTCTATCAAAACAAAGAAAACAAGTTGAAAGAGGTTAGCCTAACTCAAGATGATCTGTTCTTGGGGCATTGGGGCCACCTTCCAGGGATCACTTTTTCCTTTCCAAGTGTTCACAGATCTTCCAAATAAATCATTTGTAAATGTTGGCACAGTTGCACATCAAATTCACTGGCATATCAAACACAAAATTCAATAATTCAATGGTTTCTCAAAAAGTTAGATATATAACCATCTCTGATACTCTAATACCATTCTGATTTTCAAATATTATCAGCAGTGCAAACACACACACACACACACATACACACATTGCTCCAGAGTCTTGGAATAGTTTTCTAATTGAATCTGGAAGCAGGCTTTTACAAGACATTAGGGGAAAGATAGATTTATTCATTTATTGAGGACCAAGTAAATGCCAACACAATGCTGAATCATATGATGTCTAATTTAATTAATTGACATAACCCACCATTAAACTCATTAATTCTGTCTATTTTGGAGGTGAGAAAGCTAAGACTCAGATCCATAAAGTGACCATCTAAAATCACACAGCCAGCAAGCCACTGTGCTAACACAAAACAATTGAACCAATGATTTTTATATGACAGCAGTGATTCTACTTCACATTATTGTCTGTTAATGCCACCCAGTATTCCTTAAACACTGACCTGCTCTGCTAACGAGAGTATAGAAAGCAATTCTGCCATAACTTTTGTTTTCTTCAGCATTTTTCACCAATTGAAGTTCATTATTTCACTTGGCCCTACTTATATACACTTTTGAGTGAATATCCCTGCTTCGTTTTATTATTCTGTGCATTATCTTCCAATTTCCACGCTTGTCTCTCATCCCTCTGATTCCCCAGCTCCTCGTAGTGAGCCCGTGGGCATTTGCCTGCTGTTCCCTCCTCACTGAGATAATTTGTGATTAGACCACTCCCGCTGCATAATTTAAAGACTTTCCCCTCTTGAACCATAGCTGTGGACCTCAGAATGTTCCCTTTTCTGAAAAATTTGGAACTCTGCTTTCCTGAAGAATTAACTAACTACCAAGTTGTGCCTAACTCTGCCTTCTAGTTCGCATCTATTACAATACATTTCAATAAGACAGTTTCTCTTTCTCCCACACTTCCCATTACTTGCATTATCAACAAATTATTTTCTTTCCCTCATTTTTAAAATGTGAACAGCTCTGCATGGCCCCAAATGCGCCATAAATATTCTGGCTGTTTTCCAAGACACTTGCCCTGGGCTTGTCAGAAGATAGATGGGTCCACAGTCACTCAACACCAAAAGCAATGACCAGTTCATCTAAACTACCTTGTTTCCACCTCAATGGTTTCTGAAGTTGGGGTCCCATTGCACACTGGGAGATTGTCACTGTAGCCCTCTCGATAGTTCTACATTACACCGTACAATGAGCTGCCAATAGGGCAGCTTGTTCTTAGCAGCAGCTATCCTTCTTCGTGGTTTCGTCAGTTGCTCCATTTATGCAGCTTTCTCTCTACATCTACTCTTTTCTTCTCACAGCTTTCACAGTGTGTTTTCATTATTATTTGTTTACCTACTGACTCTAGGGCATCTGAGTCTCTCAAGTTCCACTGTCTGTTCATTCATGAATTTACCCAACCCTACTATGTGCTGAGTGCCAAGCCATTTGTTTAGCACGGAGAATTAGAAAATGAATGGAACACAGTTTCTACACTCAATGAAGGCACAATTTAATGAAAGACAGAACTTATAAATGAATAGTAAAAATTCAATTAAATAAGTTCAGTGATAGAAACAAAAGGAGAGGACGGGTGCAGTGGCTCACAGCTACAGTCCCAGCACTTTGGGAGGCTGAGGTGGGTGGATTGCTTGACCCCAGGAGTTTGAGGCAAGTCTGGGAAACATGGCAAAATCTCATCTCTACAAAAAAATGCAAAAATTAGCCAGTTGTGATGGCGTGTGCCTGTGGTCCCAGCTACACAGGAGGGAGGCTGAGGTGGGAGAAAAGCTTGAGCCCAGGAGGCAGAGGTTGCAGTAAGCCAAGATTGTGCCACTGCACTCCAGCCTGGGCGACAGAGTGAGACCCTGTTTAAAAGAAAAAGAAAAAGAAATACAAAGAGATCAAATAAATAATCAAATTTCAATTAAAGAAGTTATATAGGAGCTGTCATAGAAAATCATAAGAAAAATCCTACAAGATAAATAAAACTGAACTCTGAAAAATTCAAACACTTGACTAACAAGGTACAGGAGATAACTGTACTTTGAGATATTCACCAAGGCCTAGCATTTTAGGCATCACAGAACATGCATGTAGCTGTAAAGGTAAGGCTGTAAAGGTGGCTACAATCAAGTGAAGATGCTTTGCTAAGAAAGTTGAACTTTAATCTGAACACTAGAACCACTAGAAATTAATAAGCAATGACTGACCTTATCAGAATTTATTCTACAAAGAATTTTGTACTTACAAGATGGAGAAAGATTTGAGGGAGTGAAAAGAGGAGGGAAAAAGGTAAGCCAGGAGGCTGGTATAATAAACTAAGTAGTCATCAGGACATAGAAACCACATGTATTTGAGAAATTTAGGGGATAGAATGGATAGACTCTATTAACAGAGTAGTTCTGGGGTGTATGGAGCAAGTGGACATTTAGAATGATTCCAGTGTCTGCCTAGTCAATAAAATATTTGGGGAGAGGGAGAGTGAGATGCATAGGTAGAACATAGAGACTTTTTGTACAGTGAAACTATTATGTATGATACCGTAAAAGTGGATATATGTCATTATATATTTATCAAAACCAATGGAATATACAGCACGAAAAGTGAGTCTTAAGTAAACTGTGACCTTAAGTTAATAATAAGGTATCAGTATTGGCTTATCAACTGTAATAAATGTGCCACACTAAGATGTTAATAATATACTACAAGGCTATAGTAACCAAAACAGCAGGGTACTTGTATAAAAATAGATACACAGGTCAATGAAACAGAATAGAGAACACGGAAATAAAGCCACATATCTACATCCAACTGATGAACAAAAACATGCAATGGGGAAAGGGACACTTTTCAATAAATGGTGTGGAGAAAATTGGATTGCTGTATGCAAAAGAATGAAACTGGACCCTTATCTTTCACTGTATACAAAAATCAACTCAAGATGAATAAAAGACTTACGTGTAAGACTGAAACTACAGAAATACTAGAAGAAAACTGAGGAAAAACCAGACATTGGTCTAAGCAAATAATTTATGCCTAAGACTGTAAATGCATAAGCAACAAAATCAAAAGTAGACAAGTGGGAATTAACTAAAAAGTTTCTGCAAAGCTAAAGAAATAGTCAACAGAGTCAACAGACAACATGAAAAATGAGAGAAAATAAATATTTGCAAAGCATGCATCCAATAGGAGACTGATATCCAGAATTTACAAAGAACTCAAATAACTCAACAATGAGACAAAGAACCTCATTAAAAAGTGGGTAAAGGAAACGAACAAATATTTTTCAAAAGGAAGCATACAAATGATCGACAAACCTGAAAAAATGCTCAACATCACCGATTATCAGAGAAATGTAAATTAAACCTACAGTGACTTACCATCTTACACAAATCAGAATGGCTATTACTAAAATGACAAATGTAACATGTTGGCAAACATGTGGAGAAAAGGGAATACTTATACACTGTTGGAAGAAATGTAAATTAATTAGTACAACCTCTAGGGAAAACTGTATGGAGATTTCTCAAAGAACTAAGGATAGAACTACCATTTGATCCCACTACTGAATATCTAACCAACAGAAAATAAATCATTACATCAGAAAGATAACTGTTTATTGCAGCACTGTTCACAATAGCGAAACTATTAAATCAACTTAAATGTCCATCAACTGGTAACTAGATAAAGAAAACGTGGTGTATATACATAATAGAATATTATTCAGCCATAAAAAAGAATGAACTCATATATTTTGCAGTAACATTGATGGAACCAGAGGATATTACTGTAAGTGAAATAACTCAGAAACACAAAGTCAAATTCCTCATATTTGTTTTAGTTGTAAGTGGGAAGTAAATAATACATACACATGGACAAAGACAGAAAAATAATAGACATTAGAGACTTGGAAAAGTGGGAGGGTGGGAGGGAGGTGATGATGAGAAATTACTTAATGGGTACAATGTACGTTATTGGAGTGATGGTAAGACTAAAAGCCCAGACTTTACCACTACACAATATATCCATGTAACAAAGCTGCACTTATACCCCTTAAATTAATACAAATAAAAAATAACAATAGAGGAAAGTGGAGGGAAGAGAAGATGAATATATGGGAACTCTATTACTTTCCAGTCAATTTTTCTGTAAACCTAAAACTGTTTAAAAAATAAAGTCTACTAAATTTTTAAAAACATGTAGGAGAGAAGAGAAATACTAATTTGGGATTTTCCAGCACCTTGAATATGTCAACTTTAGGTTAGTCCTCAAGGAAGGCCGTCTTTTCAACAGTCCAAAGAGTAAGCCTGTGGTAATGCTGACCCTCACCTTCCTTAAAAACTCAACATCTACTGCAGAAGGCTGGACTCAATGCCCTTGATGTTTCTTTGATAACCAGATGCTGTAGTTCTGGATGTGACATGAGAGAAGTGGGTATGCACCCATCATGGGAGTTGTACAACATGCTTGCCCCTTTGGAACCTAGCTTTCCTGAATTATATAATTCTTACTACTATATTGTGTATGCATAAGCCTGAACAGGAATACAAATTTTACAGCCAGGTTGTGCATATGGATGACTTATCACAGCTATAAAATATGGATGCTATCAATTCATGAATCTCACTGTTCAAAGTGAAACAGTACATAAACTGCAGACTGCATTTCACACAATTCTAATGGATCTCTGGATACAGGAGCAATAGAAGAATAAAAAGAAGTAAAAAAAATCAAAAGATGTGGAAAATCTCCAATTTGACCTTTAGAAAAAGGTGTCTTGTCAATGCTTTGCCCAGTAGGATACTGATGTGTATGCTGGACATAAGCAATTGTCCTCAATCTAAAAATAAATAAGAAAAACCATAACCAACCAACAAAACAAACAAACAAAAAAAACCAAGCCAATTCCTCTTTGCATGGCAGAGGTGTAAAGAGCATGTAACCCAAGGAGTAGGGAGCACAAAATACATGAATTCAGAGTTTATAAGAGACCTTCATGGCTTCCTAGCTATTATGGACACGGCTCAGGGATGCACAATTCATCACCTCCCAAGAATGTGTATTCATCTTCAGACATGTCTGACACCAAGAAAGGACTTTATTTTATCCACTGAGCTAAGCTTTATCTTGAACTATCCTACCCAATGTTCCTAATTCTTTATATATGGACCATAAAGCACAAGTCTGCCTTTAGTAATTAAGTAATCCAATTAACATATCTATAGGGTATATATACTGTCAGGCACTGTGCTAAGCAGATATGAGTGCATGTTAAACAAAAGTAAGCACATAAGTACATAATTGTACAGTGTAATAATTGCTATGAAATAAAAGTATAGGGTCTATGACATTAAAATTAGAGAAAGGTGATATAAATTGAGGTGTATCTAGGAAGGCCATTCTGAGGAGGTGATGTTTGAGCAGTCACTTGAAGGATGAGTGAAATTGGCTAGGTAAAAAAGCATGAGAAGGGTGTTCTAAAAATATGGACTAACTTACATGAGGAAGAGCAGAAAACTATTCATGATGTTCAGGGAGCAGACAGAAGCTACTGGGAGATAAAATTAAAAACACCTAGACAGAGACAGGGCATGCCAAATTTCCACTTTCTCTTATTTTTCTTGGTTAGTCTTGCTTGGGGTTTAATACCTTTATCAAAATTACCAAATAACCAACTTTAAGCTTTGCTAATTTTCTATGCCGTTATATATATTCTATTTTTTTCTTTCAGATTACATTGAACTAAGCTTGTCTTTATTTTCTCTCTTCTTAAGAAGGAAACTAAGAATCTCAATTTAAGCAAAACTCTTTTTGTTTCTAATATAGGCATTTAAAGCTATACACTTTCCTTTAAGCACGATTTTAGCCGTATTAAACATTTCGCTGATATTTTAGCTAAATATTTATTATTGATAATATTTAGCTAATATTTCAGGAATATTTTGGCTACATTATGTTAGTTATATTTCCTGTGAAGTTTCTGGATTATTTTTATTGATTTTAATGTAATTAATTGTAGGGATAGAACATGCTATGTATGATTTTACTCTTTAAATTTACTGAAATTTAACTCTATGGCTCAAAAAATGACTATTCTTGGTGAATGTTTCAGGCACACGAAAAAACTGTATTCTGCAATTTTTGGGTGTAGTGTTCTATAAATGTCAATTATGTCAAGTTGGCTGAGAGTGTTGTACAGATTTCTAAAGCCTTAATGGTTTTTTGTTTACTTGTTATATGAGTTTTTAAGAGAATGAAGTTACATTTTGACTATATTAGATTTTTCTACATATTCCACTAGATTTGTCAGATTTTACCTCATAAACTTTGTTGCTCCATTATTAAGAGCATAAATATTTAGACATCTTGTCTCTCTGGTGACTTTGTTCCTTTCATTATTATGCAATGACCCTCTATCCTCTGTAATACTCTATGGCATAAAGTCCATTCTGTCTGATATTGATATAGCCTCACCAGCTTTCTTATGCTCACTGTTGACATGGTATATCTTCACCTTCTCTCTCAATCTATCTGTCTTTTTGTGCTTAAAATGATTACATATAGCATATTTTCCCCATTTTATAGTTATTAATAATGGGAAGACTGGTCCTGTTCCTTTACCATAACAGGGAAGACCTGTTACTTTATCATAACATGTAAAGAAATGTACACAAGTTCTTTTTCATGAGTCCCATTAATATGAACCACCTTCCTCTACCAGTTTATGGTGGCCTGAAGGCAAGAACTGATATGTAGTTCCATTAAAACATATTTTGTTAGATGCAGCCAATCACTTCAGGCTATTGACATTTTATAGATCATTTTTTTTCCTAACCAGAGGCACTGCTTTCCAAAAATTAATGTGGATTAAAAACATTTAGAGATCTAGTCATATACAGATTCTGATCCAGGATATCTGAGATGAGGTCTGAGACTTCACTTATGCTAGTGATGTTTGTCTATATGGTCCACTTTGAATAGCAAGGATTTACAGTACCCACTAACTTGCAAAGAGTTATTCAGATTTTCTATAGGAGAAGTTACTAACATGAATGGCTTGATGGTGTACAGTGAGTATGTGAGGTTATAAAGCTAGCAGGTGACAAAAAATAAAAAACTAATTATACCAATGGCAATTTGGAGAGTGCAGGTACCCCCCAAAATATCAAATTTAAAAATTTAAAACATTGTGCTGTTAAAAAACCAAGGATGTCAGATAAATTCAGATCATATCCAACTGTTTATGATTCCTATTCAATGTCACTACCCACATATCAATTAAAAGAATAAAAAGCTCACATGCAAAATGGCAATGATCCATGTATAAACAGAATTTAAGTTCAGCCTCCAAAGAGCAATTTATCCACAGTAGCCCTGCCCAGTTCATATTTTCCACACTTAATCCACAAATACATCTTCTAAGACTTGACATAGGTGTTATTAAAAATTCATACATATTTCTTGGCTGGGCGCGGTGGCTCAAGCCTGTAATCCCAGCACTTTGGGAGGCCAAGACGGGCGGATAACGAGGTCGGGAGATCGAGACCATCCTGGCTAACACAGTGAAACCCTGTCTCTACTAAAAAAATACAAAAAACTAGCCAGGCGAGGTGGCGGGCGCCTGTAGTCCCAGCTACTTGGGAGGCTGAGGCAGGAGAATGGCGTAAAGCCGGGAGGCGGAGCTTGCAGTGAGCTGAGATCCGGCCACGGCACTCCAGCCTGGGTGACAGAGCAAGACTCCATCTCAAAAAAAAAAAAAAAAAAAAAAAAAATTCATAGATATTTCTTTTTATCATAGAATGTTCCCTTATCAACAGGCATTCAAGTATCCACCACGTTTTTTCAACCCGATAGCTCATTTTTTTTTTTAAGCACTGAATCATATTCCATTGTCTGGATGTACCAGAGCTGACTTATCCATTCACCTGTTAGAAGATATCTTAGTTGTTTCCAAGTTTTGAAAATTATAAATAAAGCAGCTATCAACATTTATGTAAAGATTTTTGTGTGCGCATATATTCTTAATTCTTTGGGCTAAATACCAGAAGAGTAATTGCTGTATTATATGCTAAGAGTATGCTGTGTTTTGTAAGAAACTGCAAACTGTCTTCCAACGTGGCCATAACAGCAATGAATAAGACCTTCTGTTGCTTCATGTCCTCACCAGCATTTGGTGCTATTGGGGTCTTGGATCGTGGCCATGTTAATAGGTGTGTAGTGGTATTCCACTGTTGCTTTAATCTGCATTCCCTAATGACATGATGTTGAGCATCTTCTCATGTTTGTTTGCCATCTGTAAATCTTTGATGAGGTGTCTGTTCAGAATTTTTGCCCAAGTTTTAAACAGGTGGTTGGTATTTTTTTCATTGTTGAGTTTTTTTTGGTTGTTTGCTTTTGTTTTGCTTTGCTTTTTGTTTTGTTTTTGGAGATAGAGTCTCACTCTGTGGCCCAGGCTGGAGTGCAGTGGCATGATCTCAGCTCACTGCAACCTCCACCTCCCAGGTTCAAACAATTCTCCTGCCTAAGCTTCCCCAGTAGCTGGAATCACAAGCATGCACCACCATACCTGGCTAATTTTTGTATTTTTAGTAACTATAGGGTTTCGCTGTGTTGGCCAGGGCTGGTCTCAAGCTCCTGACCTCAGGTGATCCTCCCACCTTGGCCTCCTAAAGTGTTGGGATTGTAGGCGTGAGCCACTGCGCCCAGCCTAATTGTTGAGTTTTAAGAGTACTTTGTTGGGTGAGCATGGTGGCTCACGCCTGTAATCCCAGCACTTTGGGAAGCCGAGGCGGGTGGATCACAAGGTCAGGAGTTTCAGACCAGCCTGACCAACATGGTGAAACACCGTCTCTACCAAAAATACAAAAATTAGCCAGCCATGGTGGCACACGCCTGTAATCCCAGCTACTCAGGAGGCTGGGGTAGGAGAATTCTTGAATCCAGGAGGCGGAGATTGCAGTGAGCCAAGATGGCGCTACTGCACTCCAGCCTGAGCGACAGAGCAAGACTCTGTAACAAAAAAAAAAAAAAAAAAAAAAAAAAAAAAAAAAAAAAAAAGAAGAGTAGTTTGTTTATGTTGGATACCAATCATTTATCTTACATGTGTTTTGCAAAGATTTTCTCCCAGTCTGTGACCTTTTTGTTCCCTTAACAATGTCTTTCACAGAAGTGTTAAATTTTAATAAATTCCAACTTAACAATGTTTTATTTTATGGATCATGCTTTTGTTCTTGTATTAAAGAAGTCACCACCAAACCCAAGGTCATCTAAATTTTCAGTTTATCAAAAGACTTTTTAAAATAATAATACAAAATTAAAACTCAGAGGTTTATAGTAAATTTTGTATTAATAAAGGTTATTTCTTTACATTGAGATAATTGGAAGGAATCTACCTCAGGATAAATTAGGCTTCTGGTGAATTCAGAAGCCTAATTATTTTCTCCTCTGAAACTGTGCAGATTTGTGGACACAAGACAAATCTCTAATTATAGATTGCCTATCTTTCCTTAGTTTAACACAATAATTCATCTGTTCAAAGTATTTGCTTACTTTAGTTTACAAATTTGATGTTTCCAGTGAAAATACGAGCAAACATCTTAAATTGCAGTTTATACCAACATCCCTATTTTACATATATGGAAGCTAAACATCAGAATAGTTTCTAATGCCATCCAGCTATGTGGTAACAATTTCAAAATGGAGCTGTCTACTTCCTAGACTAAATCTTCTCTCCCACATCACCCAGGCATGCTGGCTTTCTTCAGCACAGGACTCCAAACCTCAGAGCTGTTCCTTTGACTATGAAGGACCTTGTCAACAACAGTAACGATAATACCTAGCAGATATATGGCCCTTTCTATGTGCCAGGTAACTTTATAAACTCTAACATAGATTGATTAATCTTCCCAATAAGCCTGTGAGATAGATGCTATTCTTATCCCTATATAGAGATAATAAAAGAGAAATACAGAGAGGTCAAATGATTTTCCAAGATTACACAGGTAGTAAGTGAGAGAGAAAGGATTTCAAACCAGTCAGTCAAGCTCCTGTGTCTATGCTCAAGACAACCATGCCTTCTTGTCTTTCTTAGTCATGCCACTGTCCTCCTGCCTTCCAACCTGAGCCTCTGGGCCAAATATGATCTTTCTGAATGTAGGATGCTACTCACATACGATTTTTAAACAAAGTATTTCCTAAGTGCAGACATTAATGCATTTAATGATGCATTTCCTAAAGGCATTATTAAAAGGTGCCTGTAGTGTTCAACCTTATGCCAATGCTCCCGTTTTCAAATGATTCTGCTGTCATCATTATAGCAGGTAAATATCTATTAGTAATTGTAAAGGAAATGAAAGTAATTACAGTAGTTTGAGACTGCTTAGTGAACAAAAATGAGATATTCTCTCCTCAACGAACATACCTCACACTCACCCCTGATGAAAAAGGTAAAAATTGCTTAAAGTAATTGATAAGTGAATCTCTCCTCTTTAGATTTCAGTTCTCTTGGATGCTGGCATTGTCTATGTCTTTTAAGGAATGTATAGATTCCTAAGACTTAGACAGTAATGATGAACATTTATATGGACAGGGTGAATTGCAATCATTATTGAATGGTTTTATATTAGCTTGAAAATATGTAAGTTGAAGATAACTAAAAAAAGACATTTATAAAGAGAGAACAGATATTCATCCTTACTCCTTTCAGCTACCTATTGAAATGAACAGGCCATTTTTTAAACTCTGGGGAATCATGTATCATGAACCAGGAAAGGCTGCTACCTACTTATTTAAACTCTGGGAGATTTCTAGGGGAGAGAGAAAAAATTAATGGGAGACAGCAATGGGAGACTCAAATTCATCTTGCTTTGAAAACGCATCATCTCTGTGGATTTCTTCTTATATCTATAGAGACAAAGTAATTCAGAGCAGCAACAATGTCAAATGCCTAGGTTCCTCACAGCTCTGCAGGGTACAGTATGCAGTAATCCTCATTTACCAGCATTTGTCTCCAAACAATAGTAATTTTCAGTAAAAGCAGAGGATACCGATGCCAAGGAAAAAAAAAAAAAAAAAAAGGTTACAAAAAGGTACACAGTGGCTTCTCTTACTGTTGCTGAGGCTATATCACTGAGCATGCTAGAAACTGAAACTTTGTCACTGGGGCAAAATACTCAAAAGAAAAAATTCCACTAAGGCATAATTTTGATAATAGGAATTTAAATTTATATCACCTTCTCCACTTATACTCACAAGTCCAGGTTAAGACCTGAAAGAGTTATTCTAACTGCATCCAGATGTACTATTAGGAAATCCAAAGAGAATCAACCCACCTGTTTATGGAAAGAGCTCTCCACATTCAAGGAAGAGTAAACTAAACAAAAACTGATTATTCTAAGTGAAGTAACTCAGGAATGAAAAATCAAATATCATATGTTCTTACTGATATGTGAGAGCTAAGCTATGAGGAGGCAAAAGCATAAGAAATGATACAATGGACCCGGGGACTTGGGGGGAAGGGTGGGATGGGGGTGAGGGATAAAAGACTACAAGCAAAGTGCAATGTATACTGCTCGGGAGATGGGTACACAAAAATCTCACCAATCACCACTAAAGAACTTACTCACGTAACCAAACACCACCTGTTCCCCAATAACCTATGGGGAAAAAGACATGAAGATATTTCCAAATTAGAAAATAGCAACAAGACGGAGACATAAAGGAAGATTTCATTATGAAAGAAATAATACATAAATATGTTTATATAATATTGTGTTAAAGATACTAAAGAATATATTGTTAGAAAAACATATGCTAAGGAAACAAAGCCAACATTTTAAAATATTTGTTTTCTGTAGGTATAATTTACTACAGCAAGGACTCTTTATATCAAAACTTTAACATGAAATCCATTTCATTTTATGGATGAGAAATAAATGGCTGAGAAATAAAAGAAGTGCTAGCAGAGTGAAAGGAAGACAGAATGAAGGGGGAATAAAAATATACAAGTAGAATGTATATAGTCATTAATACTGCTAAAAGGCATGTGAAAACTAAAGAAAATCTAATCTGAAATATGAAAGACAAACTGAGGAACTGCCCCAGAATGAGCAGGAAAAGGAAATGAATTGAAAATGATCAGAGAATGTGATAGATGTGGAGTAATCATAATACCAACATATGAAAAATCAATGTTCCTGGAAACAACACGCAAATAAATGGAATATAAATAATAAGGAAAGGTTTAACAGATGGCAAAATTATTGAACTAAAGTGCAAGTTTCTGTTTGCATATATGAAGGCCTCAGTGAATCCTGAGAATAATTAATGGCATATCAACCAACTCTGGAAGTTTTTAAGTTGAAAGACATTAGTAAGGATAATTACAAAGGAGAAAGCACAGGAAAGGAGAAACAAGTGAAAGAGGAAGAGGGAAAACAGAAAAAGGAAAAGGAGAACAAAAAGAGAAGAAAAGGAGCAGTATGAGGATAAATGGAGGCGGAGAGGAGAGATGAGGAAAAAGTGGAAAAGGAAGGGGAGGAAAAGCAGGAGAAGAAGGAAGAAGGAGAAAAACAGGGAGGTGGTAAGTGAGAAGAAAGCTGGTGAGGAGAAGGAGAAGGAAAAGAGGAGGAAGAGGGTGAAAAGGAAAGAAAGAGAAGGGGAGGTTAAGGAGAAAGAAGATGAGTAAATGAATCAGACAGAAACAGAAAGGAGGAAAGAAGGAGATGAAGAGGGGAGAAGAGAGAAAGTTGTGAGGGGGTGAGGGAGAAAGTAAAAGAGGAGAGGAAAATCAATAGGTGAAAGTTTCTCCATTGTATTACACACAGGAAGAAGGCAATCGAGCAAGCTCTAAACAATATTGAAGAGGAAAGTTGTGACACAAGAATATTACATACGGATATGTTTTAATTAATGTATAAAGGCAGCAGAAAACATTCTCAGATATGCTGTCTCAGAAATCATACTACTTATTATATTGCTGAAAAGCTACTCCAGCTGATCAAAATCCATCAAAATAAAGAAATGAACAATGGCTAAATCATAGTATAAAGAAACATTCAACAATCATTAAAACAACTGGAGCATAGAATTCAGTCTTAACTGTAACTATAGATATGGATGGGAAAAAATAAAAGAATGTGAATGGCAAATATATATCTTAAAGAAGCCATATAGGATGTTAAGGAGAAAAAAAGAAATATAGTAAACTGGGTCTAAAATTCTGTAAACAAAGATTAAGTAGAGGGAAGAAGGAGAGGAGGAAAAAAGGTCTTTTAGTATTACCTTACATAAGGAGAGATATGAATATATAGTTTCACTGCTAATTCTGAAAGAGAAATGGAGTTGCATGTATTTTTAAGCCTAAAGGAAACTACTGGAGATTAAAAGAAAATGGTTAACTTCAGGTAGGAGGTAAGTATAGTTATAATAATGGTAACAGAATGCTAAACAGCATAAAAAGTTGGAAATGTACAAGTGGACATGAGAAAAATAAAACCAAATTTATCTATATTATAATAACTACCAATGGTTAAAAATACTCCTTTAAAATACAAGATTAATAAAATGGGATCAGAAATACAATACATGCTGATTACAAGAGAAATACCCAAAGCACTATGATTCAAATATGACAAATACTTTTCCGGTAAACACATAAGAATAGTAATCAAAGAGTCATACCAATATTAAATAAGTAGATTTAAGGTATACAATATTAAATTGGAAAATGATCATTTTATATTGGCAAAATATTGAGCCCTAATGAAGTTGTGGGTTACAGAAGTGCAGAAAGCAAAACTTGAGAGAAGAAGATGACCAAGCATGTGCCCAATTCAGTGTTGTGTATGTGTCTGGGTAACACATACACCCATTGCAGTCAGCCACTCGTTTGCAGAAGCAATTTTCAGAAAGGGTGTAATGATCAAAATGTTTCACATATTTTGGAGGATAGACCATGCAGTTACCTCCACATATGAAATAGGAAACCCCCCAGATTACAGGGAGGAAAATTACATGAAGAAGCATGGTATGCCCATGAATCACATGGCTCAGCAGATTATCAAAGAAGACTTTACCTCATTTGATTATATATCATATATCAATGAAAACAATCTGAGAGATTTGAAGAGAAAATTTCCTAAAGTTAAACACTGCAAAGCTAAAATTGAACTACTTAGGAGCTATATCCACCAAAACAACTTGTTACTGAAAATCTCTGTTAAGGGAATGACCCTGACTTTGAGACGGTGTACCAGCTGTGTGTCAGGTGCTGCAGAGCATTCTTGGAAAAGGCCCACTGAGGCTGCGCTCATGCCCTGCTGCAGCCAACAGTGACAAGACCCCACCTGAGGTTCTGCATTTCTCAGTCAGTGTGCTAAAGTGCAATAATGTTTTACAGTTTGGTATCCCAGCTCTTCCTTCAGTTGACATACTGTTTGTTATCTTAAAAAATAATTGTAGATGGAAATCAGTTGTGTTTGGCTGAACAATAAATAAAAATATTTGATTCAGACAGTTTATGGGGTATATTAACTATTCTTAGACTAGTTGAACCTTTCACTTTGGCCCAATTACAAGAATAGTGGAACATACAACATATAGGGCAATAAATTAAAGCAAAATAAAGTAAAACATCACTTGAAGACCTATGTGACATCTAAACCCATCAAGCCTAGAGAATTTAGTCTACCTCTTCAATTAGTTTGTGTGAATAGCTTGATGAAGGACAAGTGCCCTCCACTCACCTATGCTGTCTCTCTCTTTTTGCCCATGGAACTCATAGTCTAGATTAGAATTATTTTAGTTCACTCACACCCATAGTGCACAATTGTATATTTAAAAGATAAGAAAGAGAAGAAAATGTATTAAATCACTATTTGGCACTTTTCATACCTCTTAATTTTTGTCTAGGTTATTTCATGAGGAGGAATATAGACCATAGATAAACCAGGATAGAAGCATCCTTCTTTGCTGTTCCATATGTTGGTTGAGTGATATGTCTATATTTACATCCACATGTAACCCAAATGTCAAATACAAATTGACTTAGGTGATAAAAAAAAATTTGAGTTGGAAAAAAATTATATTACATTGGCATGCTTAAATACTGATATGTTAAGAAATATTCTTTCATTTGTGTTTAATACATTTATAGGCAATTATAGGTAATTTATATGTACTTTGATGTAATTAATCTCAAATTCAAATAGATATATGTCAGAAAAACTTCTTTTCAAAATGAAGTGGGGAGTTATAAAAATATAGCTAAAGTGTAATAAAAAAAGTAAAGAAATAATAGAGAAAATGGGATTCAAAGGTATACAGGCAAGTAAGTTATCAGGGTATTAGCCATTTATTAAAAGGAATAGAAATTAAAATAATATTAAGCCAAAGATACAAAAGAAATTAAAATCATAGTGATGGATGAAAGAGGAGGAATTAATAAAAGTAAAAGTAAATTGAAAAAAGTTTACTTAAAAAAATCAATAACTGATTATATTAGGTGTTTCATAGGACACATGTCATACTATGCATTTAACATGTCTGGTGTCTTCTGGTCCTCCTAACATCCTTTGTCAGGTAAGCAGTTATCCTTTAATGAGAAATGTGAGACATGATGAGAGTAGTTACTTCTTAATTGATAGAACAACAGTTTGAACTCTGACAGTCTAAAGTTTTAGGCTGCATAATTACCTGTGCAGACTGTGGGGGTAATTTGAAAGTCAGATTCAATAGGAGGTTTGTGGAGGAAATAAAATACCCCAGTCTTAAGGTGAATATAGAAAAAAGTTTAAACACAAATTAAAAAGAAAGAGAAAAGTAAAAGAAAACACAATAGTAAATAAATAGATATTTTAAATGATTCAAGAATAAACATGTATTTAATTCCATTTTGATAATGACTAGAAAATCAGATGGAAGCTCAATAAATAGAGAACTTTAACAACTCTATTAAAAAAATAGATGTAAGAGACATAAATACCAAATACTCTTCCAAAGGAGAATATGGTATACATTTTTTTCAAGTGCAATGAAACATTCTCCCAATAGACCATATACCAGGGCACAAAACAAGCCTTAACACATATTTAAAGATTAAATAACACAAAGTACATATTCTGATCACTACAGAATGAAACTAGAAATTAACAGAAAGAGAAACAGAAATGGAATTTTTGTAGTTACTTAAATTAAGTAACTCTCTTTCAAAATCAGTGAGTCAAGTATGAAATCACAAATTACAAAAATCTTGAGATAAATGAAAATGAACACACGACATACCAAACAATATTGGATGCAGGAAAATTAGCAGAGTTTAAAGAAAATTTATAACTAAAAATGCTTACATTGAAAACAGCTTAAATCAACAACCTAACTTTATACCTTCAGAAACTAGAAAAAAATACTAAATACAAAACTAGCAGAAGGAAGAAAATAATAAAATTAAGAGCAGAGATAAGTAAAATAGAGAACAGAAAAACAACAGAGAAAATCAACACAACCAAGAGTTGGTTCTTCAAAAAGATCAACAAAATTGGTGAACCTTTAGCTAAATTAACTAAGAAGAAGGAAAGAATACTCAATAACTGAAGTCAGAAATGAAAGAGAAGACATTAGCACCAATTTTACAGAAGAAAAAGAGCTATTAGGCAGTATTATGAATGACTATATACAAAAAACGAATAACCTAGATGAAATGGGCAAATTCCTAGAAACACGCAACCTACCAAGATTGAATCATAAGGATATAGAAAATCCAAATAGATCTATAACTAGAAAGGAGATTGACTCCACAGCAAAAAACCACTCACCAAAGAAAATCCCAAGACCAGAGGCTTGACTCGCATATTCCAGCAAACATTTAAGGAATAATGAATGCCAACCCTCCTCAAATTCTTACCAAAAAAAAAAAAAAAAAAAAAAAGAAAAAAGATCTAAAGGAGAGGGAACACTTCCTAACTTATTCTATGAAGCCAGCATTACTCTAATACTGAAGCCAGACATAAGGACACTACAAGAAAAGTATAGATCAAGATTCCTAATGAATCCTGAACAAATTTCTAGCAATCTGTACTCAACAGTATATTAAAAGGATTATACACCATTAACAAAAGGGATTTCTTCCTGGAATTCAGGAATAGTTTAATATACAGAATCAATGTAATACATCACATTAATGAAATTAAGAAAAAATATGATTATCTCAATTGATGCAGAAAAAGCATTTGATACAATTCAACACCCTTTCACGACAAAAAAGAAAATACTGAACAAACTAGAAAGAGAGAGAAACAAGCTCAATATAACGAAGGCCTTATATGAGAAACCCACAGTTAACATCATACTCAATAACGCAAGACAGAAAGCTTTCCCTGTAAGATCAGGACAGGACATAGATGCTCACTTTCACCCCTTTTATTCAACATAGTGCTAGAAGTAGTCCTAGCCAAGCAATTTGGCAATAAAAATAAATAAGAAGCATTCAAATTAAAAAGAAATAAGTAAGGTATGTCCATTCTCAACAACATGATTGTATAGGTAAAAAAAAACAAAAACAAAAACAAAAAAACACTAAATTACACATATACACAAACACAAACACACACACACCTGTAAATACTAATAAACAAATTTAGCAAAGTTGCAGGATAAAAGTAGACACACAAAAATCAGTTTGTTTCTATACATTAACAATAAAATACCTGAAAAGGAAATTACAAAAATAATTCCATTTACAATAAAACCATGAATAAAATAAAATACCTAAGAATACACTTAACCAGGAAGGCAAAAGGTGTATGCACTGAATACTACAAAACATTGCTAAAAAGAAATTAAAGGCACAAATAAATAGACATTTTATGCTAATGGATTGGAAGACTTAATATTTTAAGATGGCAATACTGGTCAGAGTAATCTACTAATTCAATGCAATCTCTAACAAAATTCCAATGATTTTTTTTGTAGAAATAAAAAAAAAACTAAAATTTGTACAAAATTTCAAGGGATCCCCAAATAGCCAAAACATTCTTGGAAAAAAAACACAGTTGAAGGTCTCACATTTTATGATTTCCAAATGGAATCAAAAGCTATGACAATCAAAAACAATGTAGTATTGGCACAAAGACAGATACATAGACCAGTGGAATGGAATAGTGATCCCAGACATAAACCCTCTTGGGTATGGTCAAATGATTTTCAACAAGGGTGCCAAGACAATTCAATGAAGAAAGGATAGTCTTTCAACAAATGGTAATGGGAAAAGCGGATATCCACGTGTAGAAAAATGCAGCTGTACCCTTACCTTACACCATGCACAAAAGTTAACTCAAACTGGCTCAAAGATTTAAATCTAACACTGAAATCATAAAACTGCCAGAAGAAAACATAGAGGAAAGCTTTATGATATTAGATTTGACAATGAATATTATACCTAAAGTACAGGCAACAAGAGACAAAGGGATAATCTGGACTTCATCAAAATTAAAAACTTTTCTGCATTAAAAGACACTATCAGCAGAGTGAAAAGGCAACCTGCTAATAGAAAAAAAATTTGTAAATCGTATATACGATAATGGATTAATACCTGGAATGTATAAAGAACCCCTACAACTTAATAACAAAAAAAAAAACCCATAAAGGATTCAATTAAAATAGGCAAAGAACTTGAATAAACATTTCTCCAAAGGAGATATGCAAATTTGACAATAAACACATAAAAATTCTCAAAATTTTAAATCATGGAAATGCAAACCATAACCACAATGAGATGCTACTTCACATCCATAGAAATGGATATTTAAAATAAAAACAAACAAACAAAAAGCAGATAACAACAAGTATTGGCAATAATTTGGAGAAATTGGATTTCTTATGCATTGCTGTGGAAATGTAAAAGGATGCGGCTGCTGTAGAAAATTGTATGGTTATTTTTCAAAAAAATGAAACATGGCGGGGCAGTTCCAAGATGGCCGAATAGAAACAGCTCCAGGCTACAGAGCCCAGCATAAGCCATGCAGAGATGGGTGATTTCTGCATTTCCAACTGAGGTACTGGGTTCATCTTACTGGGGTGTGTTGGACAGTGGGTGCAGGACAGTGGGTGCAGCCCACCAAGCAAGAGCCGAAGCAGGATGAGGCATCACCTCACCTGGGAAGCGCAAAGGGTAAGGGAATTCCCTTTCCTAGCCAAGGGAAACCGTGACACACAGCACCTGGAAAATCGGGTCACTCCCACGCTAATACTGAGCGTTTCCAAGGGTCTTAGCAAACGGCATACCAGGAAATTATATCCCGCGCCTGGCTCGGAGGGTCCCATGCCCATGGAGCCTCCCTCATAGCTAGCCCAGCAGTCTGAGATCTAACTGAAAGGCAGGAGTGAGGCTGGGGGAGTGGGGGCACCCGCCATTGCTAAGGCTTGAGTAGGAAAACAAAGCTGCCCAGAAGCTCGAACTGGGTGGAACCCACCGCAGCTCAAGGAGGCCTGCCTGCCTCTGTAGACTCTACCTCTGGAGACAGGGCATAGCCAAACAAAAGGCAGCAGAAATCTCTGCAGATTTAAATATCCCTGTCTGACAGTTTTGAAGAGAGTAGCGGTTCTCCCAGCATAGAGTTTGAGATCTGAGAACGGACAGACTGCCTCATCAAGTGGGTCCCTGACCCCCGAGTAGCCTAACTGGGAGGCAACCCCCCAGTAGGGGTGGACTGACACTTCACACAGCTGGGTACCCCTCTGAGACTAAGCTTCCAGAGGAACGATCAAGCAGCATTTGCTGTTCAGCAAAATTCACTCTTCTGCAGCCTCTGCTGCTGATACCCAGGCAAACAGGGTCTGGAGTGGACCTCCAGCAAACTCCAACAGACCTGCAGCTGAGGGTCCTGACTGTTAGAAGGAAAACTAACAAACAGAAAGGACAGCCACACCAAAACCCCATCTGTACGTCACCATCATCAAAGAACAAAGTTAGATAAAACCACAAAGATGGGGAAAAAACAGAGCAGAAAAGCTGAAAATTCTAAAAATCAGAGTGCCTCTCCCACTCCAAAGGAATGCAGCTCCTCGCCAGCAATGGAACAAAGCTGGATGGAAAATGATTTTGACGAGTTGACAGAAGTCTTCAGATGATCAAACTTCTCTGAGCTAAAGGAGGAAGTTCGAACCCATAACAAAGAAGATAAAAACCTTGAAAAAAGATTAGACAAATGGCTAACTAGAATAACCAACAGAGAGAAGTCCTTAAATGACCTGATGGAGCTGAAAATAAGGGCATGACAAATGCACAAATGCACAAGCTTCAGTAACCAATTCGATCAACCGGAAGAAAGGGTATCAGTGATTGAAGATCAAATGAATGAAATGAAGCGAGAAGAGAAGTTTAGAGAAAAAAGAGTAAAAAGAAATGAACAAAGCCTTCAAGAAATATGGGACTATGTGAAAAGACCAAATCTGCATCTGATTGGCGTACCTGAAAGTGACAGGGAGAATGGAACCAAGTTGGAAAACACTGCAGGATATTATCCAGGAGAACTTCCCCAACCTAACATTCAAATTCAGGAAATACAGAGAATGCCACAAAGATACTCCTTGAGAAGAGCAACTCCAAGACACATAATTGTCAGATTCACCAAAGTTGAAATGAAGGAAAAAATGTTAAGGGCAGCCAGAGAGAAAGGTCAGGTTACCCACAAAGGGAAGCCCATCAGACTAACAGCAGATCTCTCGGCAGAAACTCTACAAGCCAGAAGAGAGTATTC
>NW_016809845.1:91516-92992 GCF_001698545.2 Rhinopithecus bieti | reverse complement strand
CAAACACCGCACGTTCTCACTCATAGGTGGGAATTGAACAATGAGAACACTTGGACACAGGATGGGGAACATCACACACCGGGGCCTGTCATGGGGCAGGGGTGGGGGGGTGGGGAAAGGGATAGCATTAGGAGCTATACCTAATGTAAATGACAGGTTAATGGATGCAGCACACCAACATGGCACATGTGTACATATGTAATAAACCTGCATGTTGTGCACATGTATCTTAGAACTTAAAGTATAATAAAAAATTAATTAATTAATTAATTTAAAAAGTTAAACATAGGATTACCATATGATCCAGCAATTTTACTTCTGGGTATATACACCAAAGAATTAAAAGCAGGCATTGAACAGGTATTTGTATACCCAAGTTTATAACCGTAGTATTGCAATAGCTAAAATGTGAAAGCAATCCAAGATTCCACTGATAGATGAATGGATAAATAAAACATGATATATACATTCAATGGGATATTATTCAGCCTTAAAAAGGAATGACATTCTTACACAAGCTACAACATGGATGAATCTTGAAAACAGAAAAGTGAAATAAGCCAATCATAAAAAATAAATGCCATATAATATTACTAATATGAGGTACCTAGAGTAGTCAAATTTATAGAGACAGAAAATAGAATGGTGGTTTCCAGGGTCCAGAGAAAATGGGAAATTAGTTCTTTCACGGGTACAGATTATCAGTCATGCAAGATGAAGTGTTCTGGAGATAGATAGTAATGTTGATTGTGACAATGTGAATATACTTAGTGCCACTAAACTTACATTTAGAAATTCTTAAAACAATAGGTTTTATGTCATGTATATTTTACCAATAAAAATTTAAATCAGAATAAACAAATAATTTAGTAATATCTTCTAACACCTAAAGATGTTCTTAAAACTTGTGAAGTTTATTCAACAAGTAAAAAAATAACAAATTTAAAACTAAATATCGAAGACTATCTACTGAATAAATTAAAAGTATTAAAATTACCTCCTGAAAAAGAGCACATCAAACAGTTTTATAAAAGAATTAAGATCAGGGTGTAGGTGGAACAAAACTATATAAGAGCATAACTTCTGTATATTATTAAGCTAAATTTGCTATTAATCCAACACAAATTGTTATAAATTAAGATGTTAATTATAGTGTCCTGGGCAACTACTAAAAATATAATAATAATATATATGATGTGTGGATATATATGTATGTATATCAAGGGAGTTAAAATAGTAAAGAAAAAACATCCATTTTTGAATAGACCCATAGCACGCTCTGAAATTGAGGCAATAATTAATAGCCTACCAACCAAATAAAGTCCAGCATCAGATGGATTCACAGCTGAATTCTACTGGAGGTACAAGGAGGAGCTGGTACCATTCCTTCTGAAACTATTCCAATCAATAGAAAAAGAGGGAATCCTCCCTAACTCATTTTATGAGGCCAGCATCATCCTGATACCAAAGCCTGGC
>NW_016809845.1:84705-89257 GCF_001698545.2 Rhinopithecus bieti | reverse complement strand
TCAGGAAACAACAGGTGCTGGAGAGGATGTGGAGAAATAGGAACACTTTTACACTGTTAGTGGGATTGTAAACTGGTTCAACCATTGTGGAAAACAGTATGGCAATTCCTCAAGGATCTAGAACTAGAAATACCATATGACCCAGCCATCCCATTACTGGGTATATACCCAAAGGATTATAAATCATGCTGCTATAAAGACACATGCACACGTATGTTTATCGCGGCACTATTCACAATAGCAAAGACTTGGAATCAACCCAAATGTCCATCAGTGACAGACTGGATTAAGAAAATGTGGCACATATACACCATGAAATACTATGCAGCCATGAAAAAGGATGAGTTCGTCACCTTTGTAGGGACATGGATACAGCTGGAAACCATCGTGCTCAGCAAACTATTGCAAGAAGAGAAAACCAAACACCGCATGTTCTCACTCACAGGTGGGAATTGATCAATGAGATCACTTGTACTCTGGAAGGGGAACATCACACACCGGGGCCTATTATGGGGAGGGGGGAGGGGGGAAGGATGCCATTGGGAGTTATACCTGATGTAAATGACAAGTTGATGGGTGCTGATGAGTTGATGGGTGCAGCACACCAACATAGCACAAGTATACATATGTAACAAACCTGCACATTGTGCACATGTACCCTAGAACTTAAAAAGTATAATTAAAAAAAAGAAAGAAAAAAATATCCATTTAACACAAAAGAAGGCAGCAACAGAAAACATGAGGAACACAAATGATGTAAGTCATATAGAAATCAAATAGCAAAATGGTAGAACTAAGTCCTTTCTTAGAAATTATATTAAATATAAGCAGAATAAACATTTATTTAAAAGTAGAGATCAGCATAATGATTTTAAACATGATCCAACTATATGCTGTGTACAGGTGCCTCACTGTAGATTCAGACAAGTACACTGAAAGAAAAAAGATGGAAAAAGATATTCCATGCAAGTGGTAATAGAATAGGTTGACTAAACTTATATCCAACAAAATAGACACACATGTGTACATATGCATATATGCATTCAATATTAAACACATAAATATGTTAAGTAAATTTTGACCAAACTGAAGGGAGAAATAGCAATACAAGAATTCTCAGGGACTTCAATGTCCCACTTTCAACAATGGAAAGATCATCTAGGCAGAAAGTCAGTAAGTAAAAACAGACTTGAACAACAATGTAGACCAGATGGTCCTAACAGACACATACATAACACTCCATCTAATAGCCACAGAATACACATTCCTTTCAAACTTTCATGGAACATTCTCCAGGATATATTACATGTTAGACCACAAAACAAGTTTAACAAATTTGAGAAGACTGAAATCATATCAAGTATCTTCACCAGGCACAATGCTATGAAACTAGAAATCAATAATCAGAGAAAAATAAGAAAATTTATCAAATGTGGAAATTAAACACATCCCTGAAACAACCAGTAGATTATAGAAAAAATAAAAGGGATACTAAAAAAATTCTTGAGACAAATAAAATGGAAACACAAGCATACCAAAATAATAGGATGCAGCATGAGTCTTTTAAGAAGGAAGTTAATGTTGATTAAAACTACATTAAAAAAGAAACATTTTAAATATTCTAACTTTATATATCAATGAACTACAAAAAGAAGAACAAACGAAGCCCAAAGTTAGCAGAAAGAAGAAAATAATAAAGATCAGGGCAGAAACAAATAAAATAGAGACTAGACAGACACTACCAAAGGTCAATGAAACTAAGATTGGCTTTTTTGGAAAGACAAACAAAATTGAAAAACCTTTAGCTAGACTAAGAAAAAAGTGGTAAGTCTCAAATAAATAAAATTATAAATGAAAGAGAAGCAATCAATACCACAGAAATAGAAAGGGTCATAAGAGAACACTATAAACAATTTTGCAACAGCAAACTGAGTAATTTAGAAGAAATGAATAAATTTCTAGAAACATAACCTACTGAGACTGATTGCTGAAGAAACAGAAAATCTGAACATACTAATATTGGTAATAGGATTGAAACAGTAATCAGACACCTCCCAAGAAAGAAAAATGCCAATCCTTCTCAAACACTTCCCAAAAAATTGAAGGGAACACTTTCAAACTCATTTTACAAGACCACCACTACCTTTATATCAAAGCCTGACAAGGAATCTTCGAGAAAACAAAACTACAGGCTAATATCCCAGATAGCATAGATGTGCAAATCTTCAACAAAATGCTTACAAACCCAATTCAATAGCACATTAAAAAAAGAAAAAAAATTCCATGATCAAGTGGAACTTACCCCCAGAATGCAAGGATGGTTTAACATACAAAAATCAAGATATGGGAGGCACTACATTAACAAAATGAAGGATACAAATTATATATTTATCTCAAAAGATGTAGAAAAATCATTGGAGAAAATTTAACATCTTTCATGATAAAAACTTTCAGCAAATTAGGACTAAATGTCATGTACTTCAACATCATAAAGGCCATATATGAAGCCTATGACTAACATCATACTCAACAGTAAAAATCTAAAAGCTTTTCCTCCAAGATTGGGAACAAAACAAATTGCCCACTCTCACCATATCTATTCAACACAGAACTGGAAGGCATGGTCAGAACAGTTAGGCAATACAAATAAATAAAAGATAAAGAAAATGTGATACATATACACCATGGAATATTATGCAGCCATAAAAAAGAACAAGATAATATTCTTTGCAGCAACATGGATAGAGCTAAAGGCCATTATTTGAAGCAAACTAACAGAGGAACAGGAAACTAAATACCACATGTTTTTACTGATAAATGGAAGCTAAACAAGAACATATGGATAGACGCTATATAGGAACAACAGACACTGGGACATATTTGAGGGTGGAGGTTAGGAGGAAGGAGAGTATCAGAAAAAAATGACTCTCAAGTACTATGTTTATCTGGGTGATGAAATTATCTGTACATCAAACCCCCATGACATACAGTTTATCTATAAACAAACCTGTACATGTACCCCTGAATGTAAAAGTTAAAAAAAAAAAAAGAAAGAAAAGACGTTCAAATCAGAGAGAAAGAAGTAAAACTGCATATATTTGCAGATGACATGACCTATATAGAAAACCCTTGACTTCACCAAACAAATGCAGGAACTAATAAATAGTGCAGTAAATTTGCAGGATACAAAATAAACATACAAAAATCAGGAATATTTCTATAAACTAACAACAAAGTATTTACAAACAAATCAAGAAAACAATTCCATTTAAAATAGCATAAAAATAAAATTATTGTGTATAAATTATACCAAGGAGGTGAAAAATCTGTATGCTATGCTGTAAACTATAAAACATTGGTGGCTGGGCGCAGTGGCTCAAGCCTGTAATCCCAGCACTTTGGGAGGCCGAGACGGGCGGATCACGAAGTCAGGACATCCAGACCATCCTGGCTAACTGGTGAAACCCCGTCTCTACTAAAAAATACAAAAACTAGCCGGGCGAGGTGGCGGGCGCCTGTAGTCCCAGCTACTCGGGAGGCTGAGGCAGGAGAATGGCGTAAACCTGGGAGGCGGAGCTTGCAGTCAGTTGAGATCTGGCCACTGCATTCCAGCCTGGGCGACAGAGCGAGACTCCATCTCAAAAAAAAAAAAAAAAAAAAAAAAAAAAAAATTGGTGAAAAAACTGAAGAAGACACAAATAAATGGAAAGGTATCCTACATTCATGGATTGGAAAAAATAATACCATTAATATGCTAATACCACCCAAAGTGATCTACAGATTTGGTATAACCCCTACCAAAATACCAGTGATATTCTTCACAGAAATAGAAAAAAAAAATCGTAAAATTCCTGTGACTACAAAAGGTCTCTGAATAGCAATGCAATCTTAAACAAGAGAAGCAAATCTGGAGACATCACACTACTTGATTTCAAAATATAGTATACAGTCATAGTAATTAAAACAATCTGGTATTGGCATAAAACGAGATATAGAGACCAATGAAAGAGAATAGAACCCAGAAATAAATTGCCACATTTATAGTCAATCGATCTTTGACAAAGTTGCAAAGAACATACAATGGGGAAGACAGTCTTTTTAATAAATGATGGTGGAGAAACTGAATATTCACACACAAAAGAATGAAAATAGACCCTTATTTCACACCATACACAAAATCAACTCAAAATAAATTAAAACTTAAATGTAAGAGCTGAAGCTGTAAAATTCCAGAAGAAAAAAGCTTTTGACATTAGTCTGGGGCATGATTTTTTGGATGTGACCCAAAGCACAGGCAACAAAAGCAAAAATAGATAAATTCAGATAAAAAACTAAATCAAATTTAAAAATCTTACACATAGCAAAGTAAACAATCTACAAAGTGAAGAGACAACTTGAAAAATGACAGAAAATCAAATAATGTGCTAATATCCAAAATATATAAGGAAATCAAAAACTCACTAACCACAAAACAAATAATTTAATTTAAAAATGGGCAAGGACCTGAATAGACATTTCTCAAAAGAAGACATATAAATGACCAAAAGATATA
>NW_016809845.1:32931-84685 GCF_001698545.2 Rhinopithecus bieti | reverse complement strand
AAAAAAAAAAAAAAAAAAAAAAAAAAAAAAAAGACAAAAAATAACAAGTGATGATAAGAATATGGAAAACAGTATGGCAATTTCTCAAAAACTTAAATACAGAAGTACCATATGATTCAGTGATCCCACTTTTTAATACAGAGCCAAAGAAGATGAAATCAGTATCTTGAAGAGATATTTGTCTGCACTACCATGTTCATTGCAGCATTATTAGAAATTGACAAGATATAGAACTAACTTTTTTTTTTTTTTGAGATGGAGTCTCACTCTATTGCCCAGGCTGCAGTGCAGTGGCATGATCTTGGCTCACTGCAACCTCCACCTCTCAGATTCAAGTAATTCTCCTGCCTCAGCCTCCTAAGTAGCTGGGATTACAGGCGCCCGCCACCATGCCTGGCTAATTTTTGTATTTTTAGTAGAGACTGGGTTTCACCATGTTTGCCAGGCTGGTCTTGAACTCTTGACCTCAGGTGATTCGCCCGTCTTGGCCTCCCAAATTGCTTGATTACAGGTGTGAGACACTGCACCCAGCCAGAATCAACCTAACATTTTATCCACAAATAATTGGACAAAGAAAATGTGATATATTATATATATGCACATATATAATGTATACACATGTGATTATATATACACATACATAATGTATATAAATGTAATTATTTGTATATATTAAATATACATATAATATATAAATGTGATACATTATATATAATTAATATATATAATACATAAATAAAATATATTTCCATTGTGACAACATGGGTGAACCTAGAGGATATTATGTTATGTTAACTCAAATATTATATTATGTTAACTCAAATAAGCTAGGCACAGAAAGACACATACTGAATGATCTCACTTATATTTGGAATCTGAAGAGTCAAACTCATAGGAACGGGAAGTTTATTGGTTGCCAGAAAATGGTGGCTGCCAGGGACTGGAGTGTGGGGGAATTACGAGCTTTTTGTCAAATAGCACAGAATTTGTTAAGTATGATGAATAAGATCTGGAGATATAATGTACAGCATGGTGGCTATAATTCATAAAATTGTGTTATACATTTGAGATTGGCTAAAACAGCAGATCTTAAATATTCTCATCACACACAAAAAACTGATAACTATGTGAGGTAACAGATATGTTACTTAGCTTCATTGTGGTAATCATTTCGTAGTGCACATGCAAATGTTATATTCAATAGAAGAAGAACAGCCTTTTCAACAAATAGTGCTGGAGCAATTAAGTATCTGTGTTAGTTTGTTTTCATGCTGCTGATAAAGACATACCCGAAACTGAGAACAACAAAAAAAAAGATTTAATTGGACTTAAAGTTCCAAAAGGCTGAGGAGGCCTCAGAATCACGATGGGACAAAAGGTTCTTCTTACATGGTGTAGGCAAGAGAAAATGAGGGAGAAGCAAAAGCAGAAAGTCCTGATAAACCCATCAGATCTTGTGCGACTATTTGCTATCACAAGAATGGCATGGGAAAGACTGGTCCCCATGATTCAATTACCTCTCCCTAGGTCCCTCCCACAACACGTGGGAATTCTGGGAGATACAATTCGAGCTGAGATTTAGATGGAGACAGAGCCAAAACATATTATTCCACTCCTGGCCCCTCCAAGTCTCACGGCCTCACATTTCAAAAGCAATCATGCCTTCCCAACAGTCCCCGAAAGTCTTAACTCATTTCAGCATTAACCCAAAAGTCCACAGTCCAAAGTCTCATCTGAGACAAGGCAAGTGTGTTCCGCTAGTGAGCCTGTAAAATCAAAAGCAAGTTAGTTACTTCCTGGATACAATGGAGATACAGGTATTAGGTAAATAAAGCCATTCTAAATGGGAGAAATTGGCCACAACAAAGGGGTTACAGGGCCCATGCAAGTCCGAAATCCAGCGGGCAGTCAGATTTAAAGCTCCGAAATGATCTCCTTTGACTCCAGGACTCACATCCAGGACACACCGAGGCAAGAGGTGGGTTCCCATGGTTTTGGGGAACTCTGTCCCTGTGGCTTTGCAGGGTACAGCCTCCCTCATGGCTGCTTTCATGGGCTACCATTGAGTCTCTGTGGCTTTTCCAGGCACACGGTGCAAGCTGTTAGTGGATCTATCATTCTGTGGTCAGAAGGATGGTGGCCCTCTTCTCACAGCTCCACTAGGCAGTGCCCCAGTAGGGACTCTGTGTAGGGACTCCACACCCCACATTTCCCTTCTGCACTGCCCTAGCAGAGATTCTCCATGAGGGCCTCACCCCTGAAGCAAACTTTTGCCTGGGCAGGCATCCAGGCGTTTTATGCATCTTCTGAAATTTAGGCAAAGGTTCTCAAACCTCAATTCTTGATTCCTTGACTTCCACATAGGGACTCCACACCCCAGTAGGGACTCTAATCCCACATTTCCCTTCCATACTGCCCTAGCAGAGGTTCTCCATGAGGGCCTTGCCCCTGCAGCAAACTTTTGCCTGGGCATCCAGGCATTTCTATACATCTTCTGAAATCTAGGCAGAGGTTCCCAAACCTCAATTCTTTGCTTCTGTACACCTGCAGGCTCAACACCACGTGAAAGCTGCCAAGGCTTGGGGCTTCCACCCTCTGAAGCCCCAGCTCAAGCTCTATGTTGGCCCCTTACAGCCATGGCTGGAGCATCTGGGACACGGCACCAAGTCCCTAGGCGGCACACAGCACAGGGACCCTGGGCCCAGCCCATGACACCATATTTTGCTACTGGGCCTCTGGGCCTGTGATGGGAGGGGCTGACATGGCCTGGAGACATTTTCCCCATGGTCTTGGGGATTAACATTAGGCTCCTTGCTACTTGTGCATATTTCTGCAGCTGGCTTGAATTTCTCCTCTAAAAATGGGTGTTTCTTTTCTACTGCTTTGTCAGGCTGCAAATTCTCTGAACTTTTATGCTGTTTCCCTTTTAAAACGGAATTCTTTTAACAGCACCCAAGTCACCTTTTGAATGCTTTGCTGCTTAGAAATTTCTTCCACCAGATACCCTAAATCATCTCTCTCAAGTTCAAAGTTTCACAAATCTCTAGGGCAGGGAAGAAATGCCACTACTCTCTTTGCTAAAACATAACAAGAGTCACTTTGCTCCAGTTCTCAATAAGTTCCTCATCTCCATCTGAGACCACCTCAGCCTGGACCTTATTGTTCATATCACTATCAGCATTTTTGTCAAAGCCATTCAACAAGTCTCTAGGAGGTTCCAAACTTTCCCACATTTTCCTGTCTTCTTTTGAGCCCTCCAAATTGTTCCAACCTCTGCCTGTTACCCAGTTCCAAAGTCACTTCTACATTTGTGGGTACCTTTTCAGCAATGCCCCACTTCCAGTACCAATTTACTGTATTAGTTTGTTTTCACACTGCTGATAAAGACATACCCAAAACTGGGAACAAAAAAAAAATTGTAATTGGACTTACAGTTTCACATGGATAGGGAAGCCTCAGAATCATGGTGGGAGGTGAAAGGCTCTTCTTACATGGTGGTGGCAAGAGAAAATGAGGAAGAAGCAAAAGCAGAAACCCCTGATAAACCCACATTAGATCCTGTGAGACTTACTCATTGTCATGAGAATAGCACGGGAAAGACCAGCCCCTATGATTCAATTACCTCTCCCTGGGTCCCTCCCACAACATGTGAGAATTCTGGGAAATACAATTCAGGTTGAGATTTGGGTGGGGGCACAGCCAAATCATATCAGTATGCATAGACTGAAAAAAAAGACCTCAGCCTGTACCTCAAATTTCATACAGAAATTCACTCAAAATTGATTGTGGAATGAAATGTAAAATGTAAAATATAAAAATGTTAGGAATTTTAAAACAAGAGAAAATCCTAAGGCTCTCTGGATAGACAAAGACAACATCAAAAAGAATGATCCATGAAAGAATAAATTTCTAATTTTGACCTCATCAAAATTAAAACCTTTTCTCAGTGAAAGACCCTGTTAACGTCAAAACATCACGTTGTATGCTGTAAATTTTTATTTGTCAGTAATACCTCAATAAAGAAAAAATAAGTAAACTTAGCAAAAGATCAACATAATAGTAAATGGCTACTTACTTTATCAATTTTTTGAGGAAAATATTTAGCCGACTAACTATTGAGCTGGGTTCAAACTCAATCTACTATTAGATTCACTGATACTTTATTATTTATTAATTATTAAATAGGAAAATTTTAATTAATTGTGTTATATGGTTAATTTTTCAGTTGGTCCATTTGCTGTGAATACAATTCTGAAATCCTTTAGCTGATAATTTTGAAAATAACAAAAAATACAAATGTGAAAAAATGTATATGTATAGATGCAAGTCCAAGAATGGCTAAAATAATCCTAACAAAGAAGATTAAAATGGAAGGAATCGCTCTACCCTATAATAAGGCTTATGCTATGGCTACTGTAATCACAATAGTATGGTGTTGGCAAAGGGATGACCATATATAACAATGGAACAGAATAGACAATTTAGATAACATACAAATATGCCCAACCGTTTTCTCACAAAATACAAAAGCAATTCCATGGAGGAAGGATAGCCTTTTCAACAAATAGTATTAAAGCTATTGGACATCCATAGACCAAAACAGACAGACAAAACAAAACAAAACAAAACAAAAAATGCTCTCAACCTAAACCTCAAACTGTATAAAATTATCTCAAAATTGATTGTGGACTGAATTGTAAAATACAAACATTTTCAGTAAAAAAGAAAAGTAGAAAATCTTCAGGGTCTCAGGCTAGGAAAAGACTTGACATCAAAGTATGATTCGTGAAGCAAATAATTTTCTAAATTGAACCTCATCAAAATTAAAACGTTTTCATGGTGAAAAGACAAGAGTTTGAAAAGACAAGCTATAGAGTGGCAGCAAATATTTGCTGACCGCATATCTGACAAAGAACTAGTATCTAAAATATATAAAGAACTTTCAAAACTCAAAAGTAATAAGCAATCCATTTAGAAAAGTTAAAAACAGATATTTTATGGAAGGGGATATATACATAGCAAATAAGCACATAAAAAGGTGTGCAGCATCATTAGTCATTAAGGA
Source organism: Rhinopithecus bieti (assembly GCF_001698545.2). Classification (NCBI taxonomy): domain Eukaryota; kingdom Metazoa; phylum Chordata; class Mammalia; order Primates; family Cercopithecidae; genus Rhinopithecus; species Rhinopithecus bieti. The sequence goes on along the minus strand of NW_016809845.1, from coordinate 79,620 downwards.
AGTGCAAAATAAAACCACAATGAGGTATGACTCCACACCCATCAGAATGGTAAAATGAAAAATAATGGCAATACCAAATGTCAGGAAAGATGCAGAGAAACTGGATTATTCTGACATCACTGGCAGAAATATGAAATGGTACAGACACTCTGGAAAGCAATTTGATACTTTCTTACAATACCCAACATGAACTTGCCATATGATCCAGCAATTGCACTCTGGGGTGTTTATCACATGTAAATGAAAACTCATGCTCACGCAAAAACCTGCACACAAATGTTCATGGAAGCTTTTTTCATAATTGCCAAGAATTTGAAACATCCCAGATGTCCTCCAATGGGGGAAAGGTTAGACAAACTGTGGTATATGTGATATTACTCTTATGTGGTATATGTGATATAATCAAAGCAGTGAACTACTAATATGCACGAAAACGTGGATGAATCTCTAAGGAATTATGCTGAGTGAAAAAGCCAAAGCCAAAAGGCATTATTCCATTTATATCACAAGCTGAAATGACAAAATTTTAGAGATGGAGCACAATTAATGGTTGCCAGAGTTGGGGACAGAGTGGCAGGGGAAGAAATGTGAAAAAAGTTGGGTGGTTATAAGACAACAACATAAAGGATCTTTGTGGTGATAGATCTGTTCAGTATCTTTAACGTGGTGCAGATATACAAGTTTATAAGTGATAAAATAGTATAGATCCGAATGCAGACATGCATATACACAGACACACAGAGAGATGAGTACAAGAGGGGAAATGTGAATAAAATCAGTCAACCGCATCAATGTCAGTACCCTGGTTTTGATATAATATTAGACTTTTGCAAAATGTTACCATTGAGAAAACTGGGTAAAGGATCCTAGGAAACCTCTCTGCAATTTTTCTTACGACTACATGTGAATCTATAATTATCTCAATAAAAATGTCAATTTAATAAAGATATTATACAATATCATACTGAATCTTGAATCCTAGTCAAGGAGTTTGAACTCTTTTCAACAGCTAGTTGAGACCCATAGAGGCTAGTTGAGTATAAATGACTTGATTAAGAGCTATGGATCAAAAGAACCAATATGATGGCAATGAGTGTGATGAATTAAAGGAGATGTTACTAAAAGCAGTGGCTCAAAAAACCATAGTCAGACATCAAGTTAGAGGTAATATTGAAACCAATATCGTACCCAATGAAGTGTACAACAGATCCATGCCTTATGGCCACTTTAGCAACCATACATCCAAACCAAATGCAGTTTGTCCATGTTCTTTTTTTATAATTTGCACTATATTTGAGAATCTGATCATAAAATAAAGTCACTTCCAAGAGTTATTTTGCTATATTTAGCTCGTTCTTTTATGCCATAATCTTAATATTTTGTAAAATGAAGACATATTTTAGTCTTTGGTTTCAATAATTTTATAATCATATAAATGTGCATGAAATATGGTTTCTAGTTATTGTGGTAATTGGCATTTTTGAAAAAATCATTTTAAGGTGTTTGAAGATTGAAAAAAACATATTAGACTTCTGGTTTAAATTAATTTTAACTAAATATTTATAAAATTTTATTAAATAAGTTTGTAATCAATGTTTAAATGTCTGAGGAAATGTAATTTGTTAATTGATTTCTTAGCTTTGTAGCCAGCATTAAATTTGCAGGAAATATTATTTAATGAATTTATACATTTATGTAATTTTGCCTGAGATAAAATACAACAGGAGTGAAGCTCTTCTCCACGCACTAAAGATTCCAGGAGACCATCAGATTGCAGATCAGGGCTCTCTCCATCATACCACACTGCCCTAGAAAGGTTTACACCCTCTTTAAAGCCTCTCTGAGCTGCTGGCTCCAGATCAAGGAAGAATAGGCTTACCTTATGGGGTTGTCCATCCTGGACACTGTGAGGAAGGCAGCAAGGTTGGCTGTGTAAGAGGAGCACACGATGAGCGTGAAGAGCCACCAGCTGCCCATCACGATGCGCATGGCCACAGAGTTCACGGAAGATTCACCACCTGTGGGAGGCAGAAAAAGTGGATTGGCCAGTGGCTTCTGGTCTCCCTCTCATCCCCAGGGAGGTGCTCTGCCCTGCAGCCAGGCACACAGGCTATCACTGGTGACGGGCTGGGAACCAGGGAGGTGACTGCCAGCTGGCTCTGGGCATCTGTGCCAATTCTGGGATAGGATCCTAAAACCATGGATCTTGGACAGGGGCAGAGGACCACAAAATATGGAAAAGTTAGGATTGGGCTTCTAGTGGTGTGGAGTTCGTCAAAACACCAAGGGTGGGGATCTGAATATCAAAATCTTTCAGTTAGGAGATTCTACCTCACAGTGGTAAGAACTTCTAGGGCTGCAGCCTTATGTAAGATCCCTTTCCAATTTCAAATTCATATATAGCAGACTCGGGAATTCTGTAAATATAGAAATACCTCCTACGTGGAGGGCTCCCTGGCTTTCTTTTAAACTTCAGAAATGGGATGTCCCATATCACTTTTATTAGTATTCAGGCCTCTCTAGATGGCTTTTCTTCCCCCAGAATTTTCAGAAATCATGGCATGAGCCTTTTAGTTAGAAGTTTAGCCTCTTTGAGGCCAATTATTTCTCCTTGGTCTCTAAAGTGTTAGGAGAAGAGAGCTTCTCACTGCTTATCTCCTTACATAACCTCACAAAGCATTTGCCATGGTGCAAACAGGACCAAGACTCACATTAGAAACTTTGCAATTTGTTGCTCCAGTCACAATGGCACAATCCTATAACTCACTACTGGATAGAAGTGCCATATGGACCCCTCAAAGGTAGGAGAATTTGTACCTCAAGAATGGCTGGAGTACTGCTTATATGATTGCAACACAATTGGGATTTTTTTTCCCATTAAGTCATCAAATTTAAGCAAGATTCACAGTTTCATTGACAACCTCATGTGCATAGCAATCACTTTAATGTAGGAGGGGAGAAAAGTGCAAAGCAGAACTCCAAAGTTAATTTTATCTAAAGTGGAGAATCAGGAATTGAAGTTGAGTTCCTTATTGTTGTTTCATTTAATTTATCTCTGATATTACTCAGGGAAGTTGGTGCAACATGATATTTGTACTGTCCTAGAGATTAAGTAAAATTGCATTTGAAATGACTTTGCTAAAATGCACCTGAGAACTTTGCCAATGGATAAGTTCTTCTAAGCCCCCAAAGCTATTCAAGGATCAGGGAACCAGAAAGGTACCTTGCTGTACGAACGCTCCATAGACAATCCAGATGGCACTGTGCAGAGTAGCAGAAGCTGATGGCCTGGGCTGGGGAGCACTCTGAGCCCTCACAGCCTGTATCCTGTTCAACACAAATATCAGCACACCAACCACGGGGATGGCTGCTGCAATGCACGCCCACACAGCAAAATCGAATGGAGCAAAGAGGGAGAAGATGCTGATTTTCTCCTCAGGTTTCTTGATTAGAATTCCCACCGAATAGTCCATGTACCGCTTGCTGAAGTCCACAACGCTCTCCCTTTCTGGGGTGATGGTGATGGCAGAGATGGCCAAGTCTGCTCTCTGAAAGGCAAAGCCATCTCATCAGACGGCAGTCCTCAGCTTACTGTTGGGCTCTGCCCTGGGTCAAGGTCCACCTTCTGCCCTTTGAACTGCTCTGTTCAGAGGAATGGATTTGAGAGCTGGCGCCCTGAGAGTCTGAATATTGTAAGGAAAATCCAACACCAAGTTGTCTGTTACTATTTCCTTCACCTTACAAGTTTCTCTCTTTTAAAAACTTCAGGAAACGACTTCTACAGAAAAGAGCCGAGTAAAGCATCTTCATTTCTCTATGAATTATAGTTTATCTTCACTTGCTTGTTGTTTTCCTACCAAACTTTAGCTATCTTCTTTTTATTTTCCCTGTGTTTCCCTCTACCCTTCACCAAGAAGGCCCTTCTATCTTCTTCTAAGCCTGTCTGCATCCTCCCTACATGTTAAGACCAGAGGCACACTCCATTTCTTCATCACACCCCTCAGACTCTATTATCCCACATTGATCTCTCTCTTTTCTAAAACACTTCAGAAGTTATATGGTGAGTTCTACAACTACGTTAGACTTCATTAACATATTAGCCACTGAGTGTTTTATATGTAGACTTTATGCCAGAGAGTAAAATACTGAAAGAATAAAGGGGTCATCTACTTACTTCTATCTTCCCCCACCCTTAATTCATGGCTTGCAGACCCACAGGCTGATTCTTCCATGATAAAGTCATGGTGTGAAGAATCTCTGTGGACGTTCCCTACTGTGACCTCAAAATTATCTCCCAAGATGTTTGCCTTCCAAAATAGGCTTCCATTTCAAAAACAGACAGAAACGCCATTAAGATGGATCCAGACTGTGAGCATGAAGCTGCCAAGTTTGGGGCAATCACAAGCTTCATGTCTGGATGGGTAGATGCCAGGTGACAATGGGGCCTAGAGTCCTCCTTTAGTCACCAGAGCACTGAAAGGCAGACATCATAATGATCTGGGCTCTTGGCCCTCCAAGTGGGAGGCATCAGCAGAACCGGTTTCTTTTAGAATGACCAATAGTGACAACTGATTCAACCTCCATGCTCAAGTTGGGGAAACACACGTGGAATGATTTTTTTAAGGTTTAATATGTGGGCTAGGGACAGATATACTCGTGTCCTAAACTGAAATTTAATACTATACCTTGAGTAAAGACAAAATATGGAGGTGACCCTATCAACACCCTCCTCTTACACTTGTCACACTGGCATCTCTGGTTCTTGCCTCTCTTCTAAAAATCCCAACATCCGGGGACTATTTTTAGGATTAGGAAAGTTTGGAGCATATTTAAGGGCTTAAAAAGAAATTTAGTGGAGCAGGATAGGCTTATAACACAGAATGAAGGTAAACTAATTTATGGAGCAAGGTTCGAAGGAGGCACAAAGGAATCAACTCATGACACAGGTGGAGGGGTTGTCCTGTGACAGTGGGAGAGACTGACAGGGGACAGGGGACACTCCCCTCTGTGGAAGATGACAGGTGCCTGCAGATGTAAATTTCATAGGCATTAGAAGTACAATTTTATGCCCCAAAGTCTCAGTTTATTTCCCCGATATAGAAGTACAGTCCTTTTCTTTTTTTAGTTGGGAAGGATAGAAGATTCTTAGGTAGCTCAAGAAGAAAGGTAAACTTTTTAAACAGTCTCTGAGAGACATAGCCAAGGAGCCCAACAGAGGACAAGTTAAAAGATTCTAGCAGTACTGAAGGGCCCAGCTGATTCTGGAGACCACACAGGGTTTCTACAGCAATCTGGACAGATTCGTAATTTCCTTCTCTAATTGAGTGCAGCAACCTGGATTTCAGAGTGAAGAGGATAGATAATAGAATCCATTCAGGCTTAGGGTGCAAGAAAAAAGTCAAGAACAGAGGGAGTCACAAGGGATGAAGGGAGGAGGGATTTATCTGGCCACCCATGGAGGATGCAGTATCAGAAAGGCACAGAAGCCGCAGAGAAGGATGCACCTCAAATACACACACTATGTGAAAAGAACCAGACACAGAAGACCACATCTTGTATGACTCAAAAGACCACATCTCGTGTGACACAAAAGACCACATCTTGTGTACAAAATGTTCACCGAAGCAACTCTATGAGATACAAAGTAGATTAATGGTTGCCTAGGGCTGGGGGTGGGAATGGTATTAACTATAAGTAGGTATGAAAGATCTCAATGGGGTGACGGAAGTATTCTAAAACTAGATCATAATGAAGGTTGCACAACCCAGTACCTTTACTAAAAATCATTGAGTTGTATATCTAAAATGGGTAAATTTTATAGTATGTGAATTTATCACAGTAAAGCTGTTTCTTAAAAAGATTAATAGAAATCAGAGGAATGACAAGCCTAGTGTCTGCCTTTACCGATTTAAAAAGCAAAGGGCCTTTGCTGTCAGAGTAAAGGTTCAAAAGAGTCAGAAGGACAACTTGTTGTGGTCATGCAGTGGGCTAGTGATGGTGACATGTAAGATGCTAACAAGATGCATGGGGGTGAACAATGGAGTGTAGCACAGCAAAGCTCTCTGGAGGCGAGGGTGTCAAAGTACTGGGAGTCCAGAGTTGTCTACAGGGATGTCAGAAGTTGTCAGAATGGTGGCAGGAGGAATAATGGAGATGGAGGACTTGAGTCAGATGCCATCATGATCAATGATCATGGGGAAACGACCCAGGGTCATGAGATGACAAGAAGGGGGACATGGTAAGTTGGCCTCATGCCATGAGTTTCAATGAGGATGCAGTTTCCACGGGAGGGAAGAAGAGTATGATTTAAATGAGTATAAGGACCTGCGGGATACCACACCATCCACACATAGCAATGCAGACACACACATGTGTATGCATATCCTACCTGTGGTCTATGAGGGATAGGAGAATGAGCACTCACCAGTACCCCTGGTGGGAACTAGGTTTCTGCTTCACCCTAAATGTGGGGTGGTTCCCTGAAAGGTGTGCTACAGAGTAGGCACAGTGGATGACAGACTTCAAATAAATGACATAAGTGGGCAGGGAGGTAACACAGAATGTCAGGGTTGAGGAGATACAAGAGCAGAAATTGATGTAGCAGGGGATTTGAGGACAAAAGAGCCTTTGTGTGTGGAGAATGGTAACTGTGGTCTGTTTAGCTGGTCCCAAGGTTTCCACGGTGCAATTGGTCAAGTTTAGATATTACCCCAGAGGAAGACTAGGGTGCCCCTCCCCCTGGATCTGCTGTGGGTACCTACCTTGCTGATGAGCTCCCCGATCATCCCGTTCCAGGAGGTGTTATGGAGCTGGTGACCATACCTGCCATCAGGGGCTTGATAAATCTCATATTTGAAGCCCAGAGCCTTGGCCAGTGCATCCAGGACATCTATGGAGAACCCTTTGTAGCGCTTGGGCTGTCCTAGGATGTTCTCAGCCACCATCACGAAAGGCTCTTCCTGAGGACAACAGAATGAAGGTTCTCCAATTAAATAACAGGTTCATTAACACATATCTCGAGTGTATTGTTAGAGAGAAAGATGTGATTAGAACATTTGCAGTTCCCCAATTTAGGACTGGAGGCTCAACTTACCTGCCTTTTTCTAAAAGCCGTGTATGGACACTCAAGGAACAGTGCACAGGATGATCACTCCAATCAGTAGGTCCATACAGAGGAGTGGAGATTCATTTGTCCTATGTTATGTTATCCCAGGCTCTGCTCCAACCCCTACTTCCCTGAATAATATGGTTTTCCTTCCTCCATTTGTAACATCCATGCAGAGTTAGGACCCTGTCCTTAGAATATGCCAAAATTATACGAGGCCCACATAAGAAACATGAAACTTCTCATCCAGGATAATAAGTGGTGATAAAGTTCTGTGACATTAGGTTGAGAGAAAAAGCATTATGTCTACTGGCAATACTAGAAAGTGGATATGGATTAACTGGCCAAGGCCAGACCAGAAGCCAAAGGGTAAGATAGAATTCAAACCCAGAGTTCCGAGTTCAAAGCCATGCCATGCTCACACCTGCACATGTTGTGCTATGCCACATGTGAGCGAGGTGGTCATCTGAAAAATGCCTCAGCGCTCACCACCATTCCCCTTCCTTCTTGTGTGAAACTGAACAAGGGGCCTTTGGCAAACAGTTCCAGGGAGTATAGCTCATTAATTTAGTTGTGTCGGGAAATAGGGTGTAAAGCTTGTTTGTGGTGTGCAAACAGGGAATGCACAAATATTGCTGCCAAAGATTTCTGAGCCAAGGGAATGCTAGTGTCTGCTGGGACAGAAGGGACATTTGGGCATGTGTGACCCAGTCAATAAGAGGCAAATCTGTAACGTCTCTTGCAGTTTTTATAAAAATGTGAAAAAAACAATTGAAAGGAAGATGCTTTTAAGTTCTCTTACAAATGCAAAAGTCTATGATTCCAGGATACCCATGCAGAAAAGTTGCAACTACCAAATGGTCTTCATTCTGAACTTGTGTCACATGAGCCCATCAGTAGTGTTGGGTGCTAGGAAATATCCTCCTCCAGCATCTATCTTGGGGTTCTGGCTACCAGAACAGCTCTCCTAAGGACCAGTAGTGGGTCAAGATCCAGTTTACATCCAAGAACAAGGGGAGCAGCTGGGCCCCCTCTGGTCCTTAGAGGAGGCTATGGATGAGAAGTCCTTTTATAGAGCAGCTCAGGGACTTCCTATGGAAAGCACAGAGGTCCTGGGGCAGAAACATCAATCTCACTCTTCCTTTCATTATTCACACAATTAGTTAAATGAAAGGCCTTATGAAAGCTCACAACACTCCTCAAGATTCTCTTCTCCCAAAACCCAGCATTAAACAGAAAGCAGCCTCTGATTCAACAGCCTGGATGGTGTAGCTCCCAGAATGTCCCCATGATCCTACCAAGACAGTCACCACTTTGAGAGTCAATCCTTGGAGGCGGCTGCCCATGGGCCTCTCTTGCAAGCTGCCATTCAAGCCCTTCTCTGAGTCCCACGTTGCCAACTGTGAAGGAGAAATAAAGATTATGAGGGATGGAACTGGCACCTATGCACACCTTAGGACCTCGGCTCCTACACTGGGAGCCTGAATTAGGCAGGTAGGGTAACAGCAGTGCCCTGGAGTTCCCAGAGACCCAGAGCCATTTTAAAACCCTAAAGAGAATAGACATATGGTAAGCAGAGTTACATGTCCTCCTTCAGCTTGCCTGGATCTCTAGAGCTCAGCACAGCGCTAAAATGAAACCAACTGGTGAGAACTTGTCTCTAAAACAAATGTTTATGTCCAGTTTTATTCTGTTCACCCACAGAGGCCATGTCACTGTGATGCCTGCAAAATACCCTCTTTGTTTAATTATTCCTTTGGCTTGCCCAGGCCACAACGCCCTTGAGTTCAGCCATTGCTCCCTCCATGGGTAGGATGAGGCTCAGCAGTAAAGCAAGTAGCAAACACTCAAGTGCACAGCTTGCCTTGCACCCCGGTGCCTATGGCAAGCAGGGTCAAGAGCTTCCTGCCTGTTTTCACTGTGGTGTCAGCTGCTTCATTTTCCTTGATAGGCAGGTAGAGGCTAATGGCAGGGTAAATGTGCTCTGAATCTGCTACATTCTCCTAAGCCTGCAGAGTGTATCCAATAGCCAGATGCATCTCTGACAGTCATCCTAAGGTGGTCACGGAGAACCTACCTTGGCTCAGAAACAATGAGGAGACACAGTTGTTCATGAGACTGCTTTCCCTCCCTGCATCCTTGCAGGGTCTATACAATGACAAAACTTTTGTCTGGGAAATGATTCTCAACTATTAATGGAGAAGACATAACAAAATGCAGATACCCAGCCCCATCTCAAGTCAACTAAATCAGGATCTCAGGGCCTGAGCATAGGAAGTTAATGCCTCCCGAGTGCTCCTGATACTGCAGCCAAGGTTGAAAACCCCTGCTCTTCTAGGTCACTGGCCCTCCAACTTGGCTGCATATTAGTATCTCTTCAGGGGGGCTTTATAATAAAATGTACTGAAAGTTGGGTCCTACCCCCAGAGACTCTTATGTAATTGGTCTGTAGTGTACTAGAGATGAATATTTTAGCTCCCCAGGTGATTCTAATGCACAGCCAGAATTGTGAACCACTGTTGTTGATTAAAGCCATGATGCTCAAACTATGATATCCACACAAATGGCCCAGGGATTTTCTACGCACTTTGTGATTCTGGCGCCTGAGATTATTCATGTCTAACAAGCTCCCAGGTGATGCTGCTGCTGCTGCTGCTGCTGCTGCTAATCCATGGACCACCATTTAAATAGCAGGGGGCTAAAGGGTCAAACTGCCACAGGCAGTATATACTGTTATCAGGGAAAAATCCATAAGATCCCCTAGTTAACCTGAAGAGAAGAAGAATCCCAGTGGAAAAGTGCTACTGGGAGCCCTGAAGGAACCACCAACTGTTCCACTTAAGAATGCCTCTACTCTCTCAGCATTTCCCATGGTTCTGACATCTGCAGCAGTGTCTGCACACTGAGCCCTGACTATAAGGCCATAGAACCTGAGGGGCCATTCCTCCTGGAAGAGACAACAACTCTGAGATATAAAGTAAAACCATCAGAATAAGAGATGGAGTTCTAGAGTCAGTTTTACAGAAACCTAGAATTTCCTATTGTCACCTTGGACATGATGCCCAACAAGACCCACTCCATTCTAAATAATAGGATGCCTTGGTGTGATGAATAAATAAATTAGTAAAATCATGGCCATGTACCCTGAAGAACCACCCACCACCACCACCACTAATTAATTTGGGGGCATTGAGATAAAGAACAAATGAAGATCTGCCCAAAATTCTGCTTAAAGACCTTGAAGATACCAATATACCACACTTTGGGTAATGATACAGTTTAAAAAAAAAAAAAAGCAAAAAATCATGGCTATTTCTCCATTGGATCTTAAGAAATAGGCTGGGAGCTGTGGCTTATGCCTGCAATCCCAGCACTTTGGGAGGCCAAGGCGGGTGGATCACTTGAGTCCAGGAACTCAAAATCAGTCTGGGCAATATGGTGAAATACTGCCTCTATAAAAAATAAAAATAAATTAGCCAGGTGTGGTGGCACACACCTGTAGTCCCAGCTACTTGGGAGGTTGAGGTGGGAGGTTCAATTGAGACCAGGAGGTCAAGACTGCAGAGAGCCGTAATTGTGCCACTGCATTCCAGCCTGGGCAACAGAGTGAGATCCTGCCAAAGAAGGAAGGGAGGAAGGAAGGAAGGAAAGAAGGAAGGAAGGAAGGAAGGAAGGAAGGAAGGAAGGAAGGAAGGAAGGAAGGAAGGAAGGAAGGAAGGAAGGAAGGAAGGAAGGAAGGAAGGAAGGAAGGAAGGGAGGGAGGGAAAGAAATACAGAAAGAAAGGGGGAGAGATTGAGAGAGGAGAGGAAAGGAAAGGAAAGGAAAGGAAAGGAAAGGAAAGGAAAGGAAAGGAAAGGAAGAAATTGAATGAAGATGCAGAATCGATTTCTACAGCTGGATTAAAATGCTTGTCAGCGGGAAGAGGACAAATTCAGACAAATGGGGCCAAGGGGTTGATTGCCCCTATTCTTTGGATGTTCTACCATGGACTCACTGGGGCAGGAGTGGATATTTATTTGGGGTGCCTGTATCTGCACTACCTTAACTGCTTAGCCCAGATGCTGGAGCTGCTTAGCCCTGATGTGTATACTGCTACTTCTCCTGGGTGTGGGTGGAGTTGTAGAGGTCTTCTTGACCACCCCAATGGCTCATAGAGTCATAACAGAAGCCATCTTGTCCTAATGATGATGCAACCATTCCAGACACTCCATACTCTATCTTGCACCAGGACCCTTTTGCCTAATATCTGCTGCCAAATCTTCCTGGCACGGTGAAGGGGCATCTTAATTCTCTACTGTCTTGGCTTGAGTGAGTGTTTGGAATGGGGCTCTGTGCATCTTGATCAAGAAGGCCTTCTCTGTCTTTCTACTGGGATTGTAATCAGAAATTAGAATGGAGGATGGAGGCAGAAAGAAACAGTTGGGATGAAGCCCTGAACATCATTCTCTACTTCTGGCCCACTGCTTGGCTCTAGGAGGCACCACCTCAGTTCCCCTAGATCTTTGCAACAGCTTTCTCATTGGTTTCATTACTCTCAACCTCTCTCTCTTACAGCTCATCAATAGGCAAGTGGGTACCCTTACAACAAATAAACTCAAATATGAACTATATTAATTAAACTATTCTAATGAATTCCTTTTTCCTACAGAATAAATCCTAAGACTTTTAAACTTGGCCTAAAAGAAAAGCCTTCCTCATCCAGAGCCAATCCTGACTCTCAACCTCACTTTAGTTTATGTAGTTACGGTATACTACAATCCCCAAAATTCCTCCTCCTTTCTCAGGCACACCACATTCCCTCCTGATATTTGTATCTGGTTTCTTTCTGCCTGGAATGCCCTTTCTCTTCTTCTGGGTCTGGCAAACTCTTACTTGTTTGTTGAAATGAGATTTCACTTTAGAATAGTTTTAGATTTACAGAAAAGTTGTAGATGCTGTGCAGAGAATGTCAATAGATCGATACCCAGTTTTTCCCATTGTTAAGATATAACATTAGAATGACACATTTATCACCACTAATGAATGTTCAGCCTAATATCCATGATTTATGCAAATCTGCAATAGAAATGAAATAGAAGGATCTCCAGTTCCTTCTACTCTTGGCCTAAGTCAGTAAGTCAGCTGTGGCATTGGGGTTTCTTGCCATGTTCTCTGGGGTCAAAACCCTGTCTTCATAAGCTGTCTAGAGCCTCAGGCTCCTGGGCTGGACCTGGCCTTTCTCATTCCCATCTCAGGGTCTCCAACCTTGCCTCGAATTCCAGGCTCTCCTCTCCAACATTAACTTCTGTAACTGAGGAAGAAGACGGGAACTTGGAAGTGTGAACTTAGCAGACGTTCATGAGTCAGTAGACCTATGCTTTAGTTGTTGTCACCACTTATGTGAGTGACCTCAGACAGCACTTGACAGCACAGTGCTTGAAACATAGAGTCAATAAATATTTTTTCAATAAAGTACACTTTACTGAGATTCCATCATTTTCTTTTCTTTTCTTTTTTTTAGACAGGATCTCACTCTGTTGTCCAGGATAGAATGCAGTGGTATGATCATGGCTCACTGCATCCTCTGCCTCCTGGGCTCAAGTGATCCTCCCACCTCAGCCTTCCAAGTAGCTGGGACTACAGGAGTACACCACTACATCCTGCAAATTTTTCTGTATTTTTTGTAGAGATGAGGTTGTGCCATGTTGCTCAGGCTGGTCTCAAACTTCTGGGCTCAAGAGATCCACTGACCTCAGCCTCCCAAAATGTTGGGATTACAGGCATGGGCCACTGTGCCCAGCCGATTCTATTTTCTTATCTATGAAATGGGAAATAAAAATCTTCCTTGCCTATCAAATTGAGGGGCTGTTCAAAGAAGAAAATAACTTTGAAATAGTCTATTATAAAATAGCTTAATTAAAAATCACAAAGTAAAGAACCAGGATATAAGACAGCATACAATATGACCTCAATTATGTTTTTTTTTAAAGCAGTGGTAAAAATGGGAGAAGATACATTAAAATGTGATACATGGATATGTGTGTTACACATAGGTGATGGAATTATAAGTAATCATTACTACCTTCTTCACCCTCTTCCTGATTTTAACAGGATTTTCACTAATAGGAAGTAAAATAAGCTTTTGATAAAAATAACTAGCATAGATGATTGAGCAATATCCTATCACATGCACTTGTACGACTGAAAACTGCATGATGGGGAAGCAACTGGAGTCAAATTACCTGTCAATATGTCAAGGCCAATCTGAGAGTCAGAACCCAATAAATCAGTGCTTTGGCTCTAAGGAATTTTGGTCTAGAGGTGCCTCATCATGAAGGGGCATATGGCTAGTTTGACCAGCACAGCTTCTCATATTCTAGGATCTCTCCAAGATGGTGGGAGCTCTGTAAACTGTTGGGTTGGGAGATAGGAAGTGACCACAGCTGAGGCCCAGATCCATGAAGATAAGCAATCCAAGTAATCTTTCTCCACTGAGAAAGAGGAGCAGCTCCAAATCATTTTAGTTAATATTCAGACAATCTTAATACGAGAAGGCCATGTAAATTAAAATGGAATTTCATGAAGGAAAAAAAATTCTTCCAAGCCTATTATCATGCTTATCTCTTCATCTAAAAGTGGTTAGGACTTAAAAAGTATTTTTGTTTTGTTTTGTTTTGCTTTAATACAGACTTCTCTTTCTCCCTAGCCTTTAGGCATCCTGTACCCTGGAAAAGCAAGAAAAAAAAAACTTCAAAGGAAAAAATCAAAATTCTGCCTTTCAAACACATCAAAGTGCAACTATGTTCCAGGATTCAGGATCCTTCATATTGAGTAGGAAAGTTTATTATTCCCTCATATCAGACAGAAGCCAAGTGCTCCAAGCTGAGTGAATCTCCCCATTTCCACAAAACGGTGTGCTCTTGCCCAAATCTTAAGATAACAGTGGTAAACCTCCATCATTTCTGGGCAAGGCCATCCGTCTGTGATCCAAAATATAAGGCCAGAACATAGAAAAACACGGTTCACATGAAATAATCCAGTGGAATATTTTTAAGTAAATGAAGGCTTTAAATGGATTACCAGCACTGTAGTCAACCAAGATCAGAAGAGACTTGCATCCCACCTCCATCCTGAGGGTGTCTGGCGCTCCCCACTCCAAATGCTCAAGAAAATGTTTCAGTCAATAAAAGCCAAATGAGGCCAATGGACTTGATAAATGGGAAGCCAGAAAAACCTTTTACCCAAAGAAGTCCCGACACTTAGTCATACAGCTCCAGACCATTTCATTTGTACCTAAGTGTGTCTACTCTGACTTCCCCTTGTATTTTGCAGACAGAATTTTGTTTACAGGATTGATGAATTTATGGCCACAGACACCCACTTTTGACAGCTGACCTGTCAAGATCAGTGCCTGAAAAACTAATTTCCAGCACTGTTAAACAAAACAAGTACTGCTGCTATTTGATAAGACAGCTACGGTTTTCATTCATTGCTGAGATCTGCTCTACCCAAACCAGAAATGTGGATGGAGCCAGAGGTTACAGCACAATCATCACTTGAAAGGAGATATATGGCCTCAAAATCTGATTATGACAAACAACTGTGCAAGAGATCAGCCAATTGGAGAATATATTTCACAAATCACTGGTCTCAGGAAAATATATTTCCCAAGTCAACTGGGCTGTTCTTCAAGTTAGTGTTTCTGAGTTGTAAGATGTGGGGATTTGGGACTTTGTGGCCCTGTCCTTAATAAATGCAGGGCTATTAACCCTAAATGGGACAAGTGTCCTTTGGAAGATTGGGCTTTGTGTTCTGTAGACTAGTTATAAAGGTGTCTTAAAGTGTCATTCTCTTTTCATGGGGAGGGAGGATAGAAAGAGGTGCAATCTAACTGTTTTACAGCCCAGGGACAATATAACCAATTTCATATAGAGAGCATTGTATGTTCCTGCGAAGGGAAGGACAGAGGAAGGGAGGAAAGAAGGAAGGAGGGAAGGAGGGAGGGAGGGAGGGATGGAAGGAAGGAAGGAAGGAGGAAAGGAAGGAAAGGGAGGAAGCAAGAGAAGGAAGGAAGGAGACAAGGCAGGAGGGAGGGAAGAAGGGAGGGAGTGAAGAAGAGAGAGAGGGAGAAAGGGAGGGAGGGAGCAAGGGAAGGAAGAAAGGAAGGAGGGAAGGAAGGAAGGAAGGAAGGAGAGAAGGATGGAGGGAAGGAAGGAAGGAAGGAAGGAGAGAAGGATGGAGGGAGGGAAGGAGGGAAAGGGAGGAGGCAAGAGAAGTAAGGAAGGACAGAAGGCAGGAGGGAGGGAAGGAGGGAGAGAGCAAAGAAGGGAGAGAGGGAGAAAAGGAGGGAGGGAACGAGAGAAGGAAGGAAGGAGAGAGGGAGGGAGGGAAGGAAGGAGGGAGAAAGGAAGGAAGGAGAGAGGGAAGGACAGAGGAAAGGAATGAGAGAGGGAGCGAAGGAAGGAAGGAAGGAGAGAAGGAAGGAAGGAGAGGAGGAAGGAAAGAAGAAGGAGGGAGGGAGGAAGGAAGGAGAGGAGGAAGGAAGGAAGGAGAGAATGAGGGAGGGAGGAAGGGAGAGAGGAAGAAAGGAAGGGAGAGAAGGAAGAAGGAGGAAGAAAGAAAGGAAGGAAGGAAGAAAGGAAGGAAGGAAGGAAATAACCCCAAATCTCATGTTTAATAATATCCAATAAGACAATGGATCAATAAGTTACACAGTCACAATTTTACAGCTTAGTGACAAATACTTTGTTGGTAAGCTTGTCTCAAGGTAGTATTAGAAAGCAAGAGGTGAAGATTTTATGGCCATGTCTATCAGACCTCACAACCACATCTGAAATCCCATAAGAGCTGTGTTCTCATCAACCAGTGACTGCCATGATCTGAGTGCAGATGGCCCCAGTCTCAGTGATGATGGCCATAGTGGGTCTGTCGTTATGTCAGTGTATGGGTTTTTCTAAAACAATAAGTCATCTTTTAGGGTTTTTTTTTCTTTGTTTACTTTTATTGGAAAGCAAATGGGCTCAGAGTATGTTTCAAAGGATCACAGCCTTAAATAAGGGTAACGTGAAACAGAACTCACTATCTTGAATCAGCTTGAAATGGACATTCGGCCAGCACTGATATCAGATAATCCATTGCAAGTCTTAATCTTCAGCTAAATGCAGGAACAACATGTTTAGATACAAACACAGCACCTTGGAAGGAGACTGTGAACATCTGAGGGTAGAATATTAATATTGGTAGCCAGGATTCCCGAAGTAAGGTATAACTTGAGAGTTCATTTTGGGAATGCCAGCATATCAGAGCTAATGAACCTGGGCCTTGGAGGGTATGAGTCACAGGAGTTGGCAGTCAGAGCCGAATTAATACACCCATGAGGAAGGGGCTAGGACCACTCTTGAATATCTCAGGCATGTGAATAGGAAGGAGTGATTATCACTCTCTAAGATGGAGAGAATTGAGAGTATCCATCTCAGGACCATTTGCACAAGGAATTGAGATTTTGGTGTGAAAGACACACTATCTTAAAAACAAGTCCTAGAAGGACGTGTGTTAAGTGTCCAGAGGACAGAGCTGTAAGAAACTAAAAGAAGAGTGAAATGGACAGGAGGGCTATCATATACAGGGGCTTTTGAAAAACCTTTAGCAAGGATGAGGAAAAGATACTTCCCAGTGGTGCTGGAAAGACAATGAAAACTAGCAGAAATGCCTTCTGCACTGGCAAGAGATCACTCATAATGAAGGCAAAGGAAATGCTCAAGCTCTAGCTTCCACTACCTTAAAGCCCAGGCCACAAAGGTCTCAGTGAGCTCACACAGGATAAAAGGACCAACCAACTCTAATAATGCCGTCAATGGAGTCTTTTGTCATATTAAGAGCAAGGATGGAGGCAGGCAGTTCCACTTCTGCTTAAGACATAGAAAGGAGCAAGAGGATTTGGGAACAACAACAACAGTAAAGCCAAAAAATCAACTAACCATATATAGATACAAAGTTAGCCTATAAGACGCTTGCAATCACAAAACCACCCTTTGAACTGAATTTCAAATGGTACGAAATCCCTCCAAGTAGAGACAGGATGCAAGAAGTGTTTCTGCTCTATGGCAGAGCATGGAGCAAACGCAGGTGGTAGTTATAAAAGTGAGTAAGAAGAAAAAACCCTGGTATTTTAACAATCTTAAAGGTCAAGTGTGGATCTTTAACAGTCAGGATCCCTGGGCCCTAGACTCAAGGGAGGCCACATCTACTCATCAGCCCTTCTCCATCAAACCTCCACTGGATGGAGCAGGAAAAAGAAAAATGTAAGCTACCATCCAAAAGTTATAGGAAAAATATCAAACATGTGTGTACCCAATAAAGGATATGTATCAAGTACACATAAAGAAAACTCACAAACAACTCATTTTTAAAAATAGAGAAAGGACTTATTTTTCCAACGAGAAAGACATATGATAGGCCAATATGCACATGAAAACATACCCGCTCCACATCATGAGTCATCAGGGAAATGCAAAATAAGGTGACAAGGCAGTACACTAAATCTCACTCGAATGGCTAAAATCAAAGACTGATGTTACCAAGTGTCACTGAGAATCTGGCAGGCAAATTCTGCAGCCACATTGGAAGACACTTTGGCAATTTCCTATAAAGTTAAACATACAATGTTAAGCCCAGCAATTCCACTTCTAGACATTACATAAGGGAGATGTAAACCATGTCCATACAAAGGTCCATATGTGAATGTTCATAGAAGCTTTATTCATAATAGCCAAAAAATTGAAACTCTCCAAATGTGGATCAGCTGGTGAATAGATAAACAGTGTGGGATATTTACACAACAGAGTACTACTCAGCAATAAAAAGCAACAAGCAACTGACACACACAACAACATGGATAAAGCTCAAAAGCCTTACGCCAAGTGAATGAAGCCAGACATAGGAGACCGTGTGATTTACGGTGCTGTTAATATGGCATTCTTGCGAAGGCAATATTACAGGTACTGAAAACAGATCAATGTTTGTCTGGAGGTGGTAATGGTAGAAGGGTATCAAATGCAAAGAGGAAGGTGGGACATTTGGGGTAATGGAAGTGTTCTATATTTTGAATGGCCTGGTGCCTACGTTACCATATACATTTGTCAGAGCTGATCAAACACT
Organism: Rhinopithecus bieti; assembly: GCF_001698545.2. NCBI lineage: Eukaryota > Metazoa > Chordata > Mammalia > Primates > Cercopithecidae > Rhinopithecus > Rhinopithecus bieti. Next base: position 61,378 of record NW_016809845.1, on the reverse strand, counting down.
CTATACCTCAAATGGATAGATTTATTGTACATACTAAATAAACCATATGGTTTATTTAGATACAAGTATGTGCAATAAATCCAGCCATTTGAAATCATTATATATAAAATCATTATATATATATCATATACTTGTATCTAAATATATATATGGTTTATTTAGATACAAATACATGCCATACACACACACACACACACACACACACACACACATAATGATTTTTTAAATGATGGGCCATGTGTTGAGGAGGTAGGTAGTGGCACTAACCTGACATGTGACTCAACTATGACCTATTGGTAAGGATGATGAGAGGAAATGATTGCCAAAATAACATTATAGCTGGTCACAGTGGCTCATGCCTATAATCCTGACAACTTGTGAGGCTAAGGCAAGAGAATCACTTGAGCCCAGGAGATTGAGACCAACCCAGGCAACATAGCAAGACTCCATCTCTAAAAATAAACTAATAAAAAACAGCCAGGCATTGTGTCATGTGCCTGTATTCCCAGATACTCAGGAAGTTGAGGTGAGAGGATCACTTGAGCCCAGGAGTTCCAGGCTGCAGTGAGCCATGATTGAGCCACTGTACTCAAGCCTGGGTGACAGAGTAAGACTTCAACTCAAAACGAAACAAAACAAAACAAAAATAACATTACGATCAATTATAGTATTCTCAGGTGACTGTGCTTTAATTACATGGAGCTAGATGGTATCAAATGGCCAAAAAATTATCAATCTCAAAGAACTAGATGCATCATTATAAGAGTTTAGGAAGAATATAAGTACAGTTTTAACTGCAAATAGTTCCATGGTGTGTGTGGGGGAAATTAGATTACATAACATTGCATACACTGTGATCCAACTTTTCAAAAGCTTATTCTTTTTGTGAGATGGTGCACATATAAGCCTAAGCTCAAAGGTAGTTATAAGTAGCTGTTTCTGGCATTGGGTGGAGCAATGGGATTATAGGGAATATTCATCTCTTGCACTCCACAGTCCTATACAGTTAGAATTGTTTTACTGAGAGGAAGCATTGTTTTTATAATCAGAAGAAAAACAATAAAGCAATTTTCATTTTGAAACTGCAGTGTAGTCTAGCTAATGACTGTAATGTTGATTTTGTACCGCTCTTTAATTGTTTCAGGTGTATTGGCTTTTTCTCTCTAAATAAACTGCAAGTTCCAGCGAAGGCATTCTCTATAGTGGGACAAGCCAGGCTGGAATACTGTTTCTTCCACAGATGAGCCTGGAAACCTTTGGCAAAGTATGAAGTGGTCATATTTGTTCTCTGGGCTCAAGTGTCTTCATGTGTTTCAAGTTCCATCAGATATTAGTTATTGTTATTAATAATACGATATCTCCTCTTAAGTCTATTATGCTCAGGCCCATACTAACAGATTTGAGATTCTTGTTGGTTTTAATGGACCCGAATTAATCACCCTATGTACACTATACCTCAGTCTGAAGTCTGACAAGACACTTCTGACAGTCAATTCTATGAGTTCTTACGCTGAAAAAAGTGGCAGATGTCTCCCATTACACTCTCTCAAACTCTGGACTGGCTCCTCTCTCTGGAACATCCTTCTCTTCCTTTGTCCTCTGCCTCCTACTCATCCTTTGAATATCATTCTAGAGATCTTTCCTTGTACCTCCATGAAGTACAAGGTAGTTATAAGTAGCTGTCTCCCTTGAGTGAGCCCATGATATCCTGACCATTGCCCTATGGAAATGCCTTTTATAATATATTAAAATTTTATGTCTATCTGTTCACAAATACACTGTAACTTTTTTTTTTTTTTTTTTTTTTTTTTGCAACAGAGTCTCTCTGTCACTCAGGCTGGAGTGGAATGGTATGATCTTAGTTTACTGTAACCTTTGCCTCCCTGGTTCAAGCAATTCTCCTGCCTCAGCCTCCCAAGTAGCTGGGATTACAGGTGCCTGCCACCACACCTGGCTAATTTTTGTATTTTTTTTTGTAGCAACAGGGTTTCACCATGTTAACCAGGCTGTTCTCGAACTCCTGACCCCAGGTGATCCACCCACCTCAGCCTCCCAAAGTGCTGGGATTACAGGTGAGCCACTGTGCCTGGCCCACATAACTTTTTGTTAAGGCAGAGACCATCTCTTCCTCATTTTGATTTGCTCAATAAAATCTTGTTCGGAAAACTAATAATATTGATCACCTTCTGGGAGCTTCCTCATTAACTGGCTGGAATGTCATTGCTTTTCTTAGACTCAGGGTCCCAGATTATGCCTTATATTTGAAGCTCTGCAAAAGGTTTTCTCATTCAGTGCTGATTTATTTCCAGTGGTTGAAATTTCCTGGGCTGGATTTTCTCTTTTGCATGATTTTGTGTTGGAAACTTACTTTAAGACTTCTAGTCATGGTAAAGTATTAGGATAATAAATATTTTCTTTAAAAACTCGCTTGATATGTCTTTACCACTAGGCCCCTGTGCGTGGTCTGTGGGCCAGGAGCATTGCAGTGTGGCTCCATCCCACATCTACTGAATTAGTTTCTATATTTTGACAAGATTCCCAGAAGAACATAGGCACAGTAAGGTTAGAGAAGAACAATTTCTATATCATGGTACCATCATTTCTTGCTTGGGACCTTTATGAGCTGCCTTAAATATCCTTCAATTTCTTTCTTATCCACCCCCTATCTAAGCCTCCCTCAACCCAACAGATGGTTTTCTTTCCTTTTCTTTAAGAAAATTGCTTTATTTCATTCTTCTCAAAATTCTCAAATGGTTTTCAGTTACACTTGGGTCATCCTTTTCATGGTCTGTAAGACTCACCAAGATGTGATCCATGTCTGCCTTTAACCCCATCCACCACACTTTCTACCTCACTCACTACACCCCACCGACACTGGCCACATTTCACTTTCTCTCTCAAGCCTAGGTCCTTTCTGATTAGGAACTTTTTGTATATCCTTCATGTTCCCAGTAAATCTTATCTCTGCCATTCACAACTCATGTTTGGTTCTTTCTCCTCTGGTGGGTCTTGCCTGATGAGTTTTACTCTTGATAAAGGCCTTCTCAGGTTCACTCTTCCTAAGCATTTTAATATTTTTAAACACAAGACCTTGATATTTTCTTCATACCTCTCAAATATTGAAACTGTGAAAAGCACCCTCCATAATAGGGAGGATGTCTGTTTTGCTCACCATCATACACTAAACATCTGACACACTTTCTGGCACATGTCATGCACTTAACAAATTATTTGTTGAATCAGGACATAAATTAAAGAACTAGTCCATGGATAGTTCTTTAACTATTCCATAAAGGACCATACAGTAAATATTTTAAGTTTTCTGGGCCAGATGGTCTCTGTGGTCAACCACTCCACACATTGAGTAGTGGAGTTGGGTTCCAGTAGACTTTACTTACAAATTAAGTGGCAGGCTGCATTGGGCCCAAGGGCCATAGTTTGTTAATCCCTGAAATGTTGATACTTTTATTATATTGTTCCCTCTGCCTAGAATGTTCTTGCTTCAGTTGCATATTTCAAGGAACTACCTTTCTTTCAAGGTTCAATTGTCAGTTAAAAAAATTGTTTAATTGCCGTGTTTTCAGGAAATCCCATTTTATCTCTCCAACTAGAAGTGACAGATCCTCCTGCATCTTTAACGCATTATGCTTACCCCTTTTCATGGCACTGATCACATTCAGATTTCCCTGACAGTTCCTGCAGCAGATTGTATTTTCTAAAGATGGTTGTGACAATATTCCCCATCCCCCATGCTCTTCTGTAATGTGACTTCTCCACCTCCTATCAGGAAGAGAAGTCTAATTACTCTTCCTTTAAATCTGGTCTGAATCTGATGCTCTGTCTTTGAGACTAGGTCAGAAAGGGCCATGCAGTGTCTACTTAGTTCCCTTGAGATACTTGCTCTAGGAAAAAGTTTTTCAACCCGACACTATTGGCATTTGGGGCCAGATAATTATTTGTGGGTTGGTGTGGGGGCTATTCTGTGCATTGTAGGATGTTTAGTTGCATCCTTGACCTCTGCCAAATAGATGCCAGTAGTGCCTCTCTCCCGACTCCCTGGCCCCCAACCAGTGTGACAACCAAAAATATCTCCAGACATTGTCAAAAACCCTTGGAGGATAGAATTATACACCCATGCCCCCCGCAAACACCACCCATTGAGAACCAATTATCTAGGAGAATCCAGTTTTGCCTGCAAAAAGTACAGCAAACCTGAGACCGCCATGCTGGAGAGATCACATGTGGGTCCCACATGGATCCCATATGTGTCCAGCCTTCCAATCACCTCTGCCAAAGCACTAGACATGTGAGTGAATCCATCTTAGATCCTGAAGAGTGGTGCGTAAACTAGCTGAGTGTCATTGAGTGACTTTAGTTAACATTAGAAGAATCCCCAAGACAAGCCCTGACCAAATTTCTGACATACAGAATCCATTAGACATTTATAAATTATTATTTTATGAAATTCTAGGTTTTCATGCAGTAAGTAACTTGAAAAGAAGTTAGTCCTGGAAATGCAGTGATACTATAAGAAATATATATATAAAATATGTGGAACTGGCTCTGAGGCTGTGTATAGGAAAGAAGATAGGAGAACCTTAAGGAGACTTTTAGTGGAACCAAAACTCAGGAAAACTACTGTAGGAGTTTAGGGAAAAATATTGGAAGCTGATAAAAAAAAAAAAAAGCTACCTTTGTTATTAGGTTGGTGAGAAAGTAATTGTGGTTTTGAAATTAAAGTAATGGCAAAAGCCATGATTAATTTTTCACCAACCTAATATCTAGTGGCAGAAAATTTTAGAAATTTTTCACATGCAGTAATATGGAAAGTAGAAAATCCACTTAATAAACTGGTGAATCTAACTACTGAGGTGTTCAGGCAGAAATATGAATGATCCTTTGGTTTCTCTTAATTGCATGTCATAATACATGCATAGGTGCATACATAGTTCACAGATTAAGAAGGGATTCTGTTTTCAATCAGAATTTAAAGAAAGTATACAGAAGAGAGAAGCCAAGATTTGTTGGATTCAAAAATAAAACATTTTTTATTCTCAGTCTTTTCTAGCAGAAAATTCCAAAATAAGAGAGGTTCTCAACGCAAAGATCAACTCCTGTAGACTAGCCAGAAAATGTGGACGCATGAAATGAAGGGTATAACTGTAAACCCTTTCTTAAGACTTCATACATATTTAAAATGCTGCCTTGAAGACTTCTCAGAAAGACAAAAGACTTTCTATAATCTTAAAGGTGTACCTCACAAACCTTCTCTGTTAGACAACAGAAATTCTAAAAATCCCTAGCAGCCTGTTTGGGAATTCAAGCTAAAGAAGAGACTGTCAAAAATATTGGCAAGTGTGCTTTTATCTAATGTGGTCAACAACCAATAAACTTAATTTTAAAACCCACACAATTTTTAAAGTAAGTGTAGTGTCAAAAGCATGACCAGGTTAGACTAAATGGGTCAGAGACAATACAGAATGAGAGAGACATTTAGATCCCTGAACTATGGGAAGGAAATCAGGTGCAAAAAGAATCTACATTTTTTTAATGGAAAACTAAGGATGATGTGGGAAGAATCAAGAGCTCAAAGGTAGAGTGAAGAAACAGAGAAGCAGCAACAAGTTTTAATTGAGGAGTTAATGACATGAGCCCAGCTGGATATGAAAATTGCTATCGACCAGTTATCACTATGTGCTTTCCAACTTCTCCATCCTTACAAATGGTAATCCTTATTGCAGTTATCCTATGACTGCCTTACTTTCATATCTTGAGTGCAAGGGAGTTATATCATTTGTCTCTTTAGATTTAGGTATTCAGGTTGAAAACTATACTTGGGAAGATGTACTCAAGAATCTGTACTCAAAGAGCTTCATCTGTACCTCAACCTGACTTAGATGATGAGATCCTAGACTTTGAGTCAATGCCCTAAATGGTACGAGTCTTTGAGGTTCTTTAGAGAGGGAGTTGAGGGTATTTTTTTCATTTGAGAGGGGTGTGGATCATTATAGCCATCAGAAGTAGGATAGCAGGTTGCACCTTCCAAGTTTAGCAATAACATCATCCTATGCTCTTCTAGAATGTGACCTTGTCGCTTCCACATCTTCATACAAAGCCTAACCTCACCCCTCTCCCTTCAATATTGATTGGTTTTATTTGTAATTTCTAAATTGTTGTGGAAGTAACATTTTATGACTTCTGAGTCTACATTCTAAATGGCCTTCAATTTCCACTTATGACCCTTGCACTGGGGCACGTCAGCCACCATATAAGAGATTCAACAGCTTGAGATCACCATGTTGAAGAGGCTACATGTAGATGTCCTGGAAGATAGTTCTAGATGATCTCAGTCTTTCAGTAACTCCCACCACGGTAACAGGCATGCAAGTGAAGCTCTCTTGAACCCCCCTGAGTACAGCTAAGTGACCTCAGTTGAAATCACCCATCCAATCCTGCATAATATATGATAGATAATGAAATAAAACATGATGAATATTACATAAAATAATATAATAAATTATTGCTGTCTCAAGCTGTTAAATGTTGGGGTCATTTGTTAATGCATCAATAGTAACAGTTTCTCATACATTTGCCTTTATGCTCATCTTAAAAGCCTGGGCTGGTTTAGTCCTCTCTGTATTCCCACAGCATCTAAAATGCTGCCTCCCATACAGTAGGTGAACTTGTTTACATTCTACAAAGTATTGTCACACATAATATCTCATTTGAGTGTCACCAACACGTTGTGAGTTAAGTAAAACAGAAATTTTTATCTTCAATTTTGCTGGTGGAGAGACCTGAGGCTCAGAACAGTTAGGTGATTTGTGTCAATTAAACAATCCAGAGAGCCTGTAAACTCAGAAATTCTGAATCAAAGCCCATGGGATTTTCCTCACAAAATGCTCCCTATGCACATAGTAGTGTCTGCATAGGCATTTCCTTATTTAATGGAGGAAGACATAAAGGAAAGGTGAGCAGGATAGAAGAAGGAATAACAGAGAAAAATGTTCCAAAGGCAGTTAACTTCCACAGTGATGAAATCTCATCTGGACTGGGACTGCTGATGAAGCCCCAGAAACTTGACACGATCCTGAGGTCAGCATTTTGCGGGCTTCCTTCCCCTTACATCTTATTTGACATTCTGGGAGCCAGATCATTGCACTGGCACAACCTAGAAACCTCATAAGCTTCAGGCCTCCTTCCTCCTGCCCCTTCCTCTTAGCCCCATACTATAGAGGTTTCTCCAACTGCACAGAAGGAAAATGACTCTCATTCACCCCCAGCACCACAGCCAAAGAATTATTCTTACCCAGAAAATGGATATAAGCATAACAATAATAAAGCCTATACCAGAAAGTGATTAGTCTATATAACCTGGGAGTGATATTAGGCAATAAGAACCAAGGGATAGAGATTTTGAAAGCAATTTCTGTTATGGGATACCCGAAGTCTTGAGCCCAGATGATCTAGCTACCAAGACAGTGTAGGGGGTCAAAGATGGGTCTTCCCATATCTAATTTTATCTTTCATAGTCCATAATCAGAAAGTGAATAGTACTTGCTTTCAGTATCAGTGAGTCTTCTTTAGTTTATACATGTAACTCAGATATTAAGATAACCAAATAAATCACCTTTCTTTCTACAACAGTAAAAAGAGAAAATGATCAGTACATTACTTCGTAAGATTGGAGGGGATTCTGCTTCTGATGAGCCTGAAGGTTGTGTTCAGGGAAATGAGTCATAGGAGTGAGGTGCACCTGCCCACTATGACTGTGTACATCTCAAGGTCGGCAGCCAAGAGCGTCTGCCTCTACGTGGCCTCCAAAGACCCTGGGCTCAGACATTCAAACATTCAATAAGAACATCTGCAACTGAACTGAAAGAAATGGAACAGAATGGAGTAGAACATTCACATAATTCCACACGGACTGAGAAACAGTACAGTATGGTGTAAAGTGCTTCCACTAAAAAACCTGCATATCAAGGGTGAGATAGCCTGAGAAATATCACATGACCTTAGTCAATTCATGTGACTATCCTATGTTTCACTGTCATCTCCTGAAAACCAGGAGCAGAAATTCTTAATATCTAACCTCTTCACCAGTGAAATCATATGGGTAAAAGAGGGTTGAGAGCTATAAAACTGATCAAAAATTGATATCATATTAGCAATATTAAAATAATTATTATCTTTGGCTGAATGAATTTGGGCAGACTTCAGTTTGAATCCTACCTCAATCACATACTAATTATGGCTTTAAGGAAGCTAATTAACCCTTTTTAGCCTCAAGTTTTGTTTCCTTAAATTAGAACACACATTAACTTTGATAGCAGGTCCTGGTGAATTTCTATATTCATCAATGCTCTAATCACTTTGAAATTTATATTTCTACATCAGGTTTCTTCCCTGGCCTCCAGACTGAAATGACCAGGCTCCAGCTTGACATCTCTACTTGAATACCTAATAGACAACTCCGAGTCAAAAATTTCAAATACATAACCTTCCCTCCAAAAACTCCTCAAACACATCACATAGTAACCTTTTCTTTTCCACATATTTCTCATCTCAATTACAAACACCATTATCTACCTCATTACTTAAGCCAAAGATTTCAGAATCATCCTTGATTTCCCTTGCACACAAAAGCCATCTGCTAGCCATGTTTACTCTACTTCAGAACTCTATCCGGAAACTGCACCATATCTATTACTACCTCCCAAATTCCAGCCACGATATTCATTTGGATCACTGAAACTGCTTTGTAACAGATATCCCTATTTTTACTTGGGCCTCCAGGTGACACGCAGTTACTATTCATCAAATATCGATTTGTTCTTCTAAATTTCTCAGCTTCATTCCAGTGAGTTTGGGGCCATGTGCCTGAGTTTTAACAAATGGGAATGTTAGCAATGGGGACTCTTGCTTCTGGCTCAGAGCATTTAAGAGTCTGTGTGCTTATCCTTCCATCTCTTCTTCTTTAGTGGCAACCATATAGTTCATAAGTTGATGGGGTAGAATAACAGGATAGATGTTGCCTGGATTCCTGAGTCACTGCATGGAGAAGACATTCCCTAGAGAAACACCTGGCCACATCAGGCTTTCTGTGAACAAGAAATAAACCTCTAATGCATGAAGCCTCTAAAAATAACAGTCTAACCTATCCTGACCATAATACATCCCCTACATAGGATACAGAGTGACATTTCAGAAACATAAATCATTTTATATTACTCCTTCATTTAAAATGTTCCTTTGGCACCCATTTAAAATAAGATCCAAATTCCCAAGCGTAACCTACAACATTCTATATGATATGACCTCTGCCTAGTTAATAATATCCTATCACTTCCTCCTAGTAATCTAAAACAGCCACATGGCCCACTTTCTCTGTACCTCAGACAGTCCAAAACTATTCCCAATGTAGAGCCTTTGTACATGCTCTTCTTCTAGAAACATTTTCACCCCAGAACTACTCTTAATCGACTTCTTGCATTAGTCAGTTATTTAGTCAGAAATCTAAAGGGATTTCTTGTCATCCTAAGTAGACTCCCTTATTAAGTCCTTCTCTGTCCTATATTCCTATTTTAGTTTTCAATAGTATTATAACTATATAAAATGATCCAACTTATTTTATTATTTAGTTTCTAAAATTTTTATAAATTTCTTGTCTATCTCCCTTCACTGAAATATAAGCTTAATGAGGACAGAGTATAGTTTGACCTATTTTCAGCAGGTCCTTCAGCACTTATTAAAATGCCTGGCACAGAGAAGGCACTCAGTAAAAATGAATTATTATTACTATCATTACCATAAATTAAAAGATATGCATACCTATTTTATAGTTAGCTGAATTCCAACAGGAGCATCTATTCTTAGGTGACTAGGGTGTAGATCTGGAATAATCTTAATACATGATCACACAGTGCTCTACCTGAACCAAAATTCAGAGAAGGTTCAGCTGTGCTCAGAAGCACACAACTCTTCTGACCCATTACCAGGGAAGAATTTGGTCATCTGATCATCACCTGTGATTGGCTGAAAGATACTATTACTCCTATTTTAAGAACAAGGCTTCTGCCCAACCTCACAGGCAGAACAACTTGCAAAGTAAAACATGAATAATTGAAAGGAAAGAAAACCAGAACAAATACTTTCACAAAGAGAATAAGTAATTAACTAACAAGCATGGAAATATGTCCAATCTAGTAACATAAAAAGGCAAGTTGTCATGTTATGCTATTTCTATTTTATTTTGCTTATAAAATATTTTTAAAATGAAATACCTAGCAATGATACCATGAAATGGGCACAATGATAATACAGGGTAAACTGATACTCTGTGGAAGATAACGTAGCAGTATGCATCAAAAGCCTAACAAACATACCTCTTGATCATTAATTTCAGTTCCAGGGAAGGAAGCCTATAGATTAACGACAGAAACAAAAGTAATGCACAAAGATGATCATCAGAGAACTAAACATAATGGCCAAAGCAAACAAAAAAGGAAACTACCCAAAATCCAATTATAGGAGAATTGTAAAGTAGTTATGGTCCACCTTCTGGATATAACAATAGGCAGCATTAAAAATAATGATCAGAGATTGTATTAACATTAGAAAATATTATGACCCATAATACTGGATAGTAATTGAATAGGAATCTTGTAACAGTTGAAGAAACATTCAGGTTGATAGAAACAGAATGTGTTGGGTAGGTGGGCCCAGAGGGGACCCTGGGAGAAAAGGACATGAGATGAGGGACATTCTAGGTGTTTACATTCTTACAATCTCAGGAGAGAAGAGAGCCATAAACGTATAAGAATCTGACTAACTGAGCAGAAAGTCTGGCTGAGCCAGAATTTCGAAGGCACCTCTTCTGGTTGCCCTGGTTACAGGCCCCCTTCTCTTGGTAGTGATATTATAAATGAGACAAGTCACATGCAAATGAAATGAGCAGATATTAGGGTAGCACCAGGTTGGGTCTAAGAAGCTCTGCCTTGGGAGCAGATTTCCATAAGAGTTTGGGAAGGGTTTGTGCAGGAGACAAAGGTGGTGTTAGAAAGAAAGCATCACATCCAAGATAAGAAAAGACTGCTGCTGAAAGCTCGAGAAAATCGGGTCTTCTGTTATCCCACTGAGATAGCCCTCATCACACCAATGGGTTCACATGGCTTCCCCTGTTCAGTCTGCTCCCTTTAGTTACATGGAAGAGGAAGCCTCAGGATCAAAACTTAGTAGAACTCAATCTCCCCAGTGGCTTTTGGGGGCCTGTAGAGGTAAAAGCTGGGGAATCAAAATTATATTATTTTAAAAAGATAAATATATATTCTTATTACAACCATACACACATTTAATATTATATATGTATGCACACATATATGTATGGTATGTGGTATGAGGATATATAATAGATCCAAAAATTAATGATTCTTTAAGCAAAAAAATTATTGTTAAATTTATTTAAATTTAATGCATTTAAGAAAACTTTCCACAATGAGCTTGACTTGCTTTCATAATGAGAAAAATAAAGTATGATTTTAAATAAAGTGAAATTTTAAATACTTTTATGCAAGTCCAGGGTTATGAACTTGCTATGGCCAAGTCAGTGACTAGTTGAAAGTAAGCATCCCCACATTTCTGCTAGTCAGCTTACTCTGGCTAGTTAGGATAGAGCCACATCTGCCTTCCCAAAATGGCCTTTCTTTAATCCACATTATTTAACGAAACTTGGAATAGACAAACTGTAGAAAGAGTTGGTGCCCCTCTTGAGCGTATCTTTATGAGCCTTGTAATTGGTACAAGACCAAAGCACATACAATCACAGCCCTCAGGTCCTTCATGGTTAGAATTGGTGGGAAACACATCCCAGAGCTGACCCTGAGTTCACAATCTTGGAGACACACTCAAAGTGGAGAAAGTCCAGAAATGATGACCTGCACTCACAAGGTAAAATCTGAGACATGACTGACTACCTTTGGGATTGGGAAGGCCTTGAAGGTGACCTCATGCCAAGGTCAAAACATTTCCTGTACATGACCCCTGTGAAAAAATGCTAAGCCTCACACCAATATATGACTGCTTATTTACAAATGATATAGATATATATACTAACATATTGTATATATTACAAAATAGATACAAAATGGAATTTTGACAAGTGAAGATACAGATAAATTTCTTTAACTGTCTTGCCAGACTTGAGAGATCATATTGTAATTAATGAATATTTCAAGATCCAATATATACTTACAACAAGGTTCATTATTAACCACTATAAATTCAATTTGATATTTTAAATAGTCTATTGCTAACTTGGAATTTTTAACCAATTTCCGGTAATACCAGAATATACTGTTATTTTGTCTACCTCATAATATGGCTGACAAGGAGCTGAGACTAAGAGTTAAAGAAATGTCCATTCAACCATTTGCATATTGTAAGCTATGTTTGCCTTTATTAATATTGTCAATCTCTCCATTACTAAAAGGTAACTTTTAAGGTTTTTTCAAATTCCTCTAAGGGTTATTTTAGTTAAAAATCAATATTATACATAAATTCCCTACCAGGTATACATTACAACTTATAAAAATAAATAAAAACTTAGGGCATTCTGGCAAACCATCTGTGTTCTGAAATCCCTACTTTTCCCTTGGGTATCTCATGTCCCACACTTCAGTGCTGCTGAGAGTGTGATCCATGGATCGGTGCTAGCCTTCAAACTCTTCCTAGTCTTCAATGAGATAAGTAGAGAAATCAAAAGTGTTCATAAACATCTAGCAATTTCACAGATTACACTATGTCATCTGATTTAACTAGAAGAGGGAGGGACTTGTATTCTGTGTATCTTTAATGTTTTAGAAATTCATTTTATTATACTCTATAAAAATATGGGTTGGTGGAAGATTGAAAATAAAAATAAGTGGTCCTTTACTGCAAATAATTGAGAAGCACTGACATATGGGGCACATGGGCAGATTGACATGTAGACAGTAAGGGCACCATCAAGCACACAGCAGGAAAGGCCGGGACCAAGGCCTAAAAGATTCGGCTGGTAAAGAGATGACAAGCCACTTAAGGATTCAGAGTTTATAACTTATATGGACAGAGAGAGGAAGAATAACTAAACGTGCCCACTCCCTGTGTCTTCCTACATACCAGAAAAGATGACACTAAAACCAAAGGGTCTTGGTGACTATAACTCTAGCTGTGAGATATCCCACTGCTGGGGAGCTAATTCTAGACTTTATCTGGTCCAAATGACTACAACTTCAGTTGTGGGATATTCCATTGCTGAGGAGCCAATTCTAGACCTCACTTAAGCAATTTTATAGCCTACAGCTATATCCTGATAGGTGTAGGGCAGAAAGACTCACACCTCATGAAGAGTAATGAAAAACTGTCTCAGGACAGCCTCCCATAGGAAATAGGAAGGGGAGTGAGAGATGGCCTCACAGCAGCTCCTCAGAGGCCTCCCTTCTTCTTGTGTTCCAGAAGGATTGCAAGGTGATACACCAAGACTTCCATTAGCTGTAGTTCAAGCCTTTGCTTGTATGGCCTATCTGGACACACACAAGGTCTTCAGACAATCATGGCAAAGCCATTCCCCTATAAGCACCAGTGCTAAAGCACATAGCAAATATTGTAAAGCTTAATTTCTTTCTTAAGTTTTAAGACAAAAAAACTAAAAAGAAATTTCTAATTTTATCCTCCATCACCCAGTAATGTGACAATTTCACTCATGAGAGCACTGATTTTGTGAAATCTTCATACAAAGCCAGAATTCACATGCCACCAGCCTAAATGACTACCCAGACACTCAACAGATGTGGGGAGGGGGACTCACTTCCATCAGAAATGTCATTTTTCAAATGTGGGCAATGGTTCACAGAGTTTTTCCTTCTATCAAAGCATCAATATATTCATTAATTAAACAAACATTTATTGAAGGTTGCCACATGCCGGAAGCTGACAGGCATAGGTCACAGAAATAAAGTATAGATCCTGTCCCAGAGAAAGGTCTGGTCTAGAAGGGAGAAAGATAGAATAAAAGAAAGTAATTAAAATCATGAGTTACATATGAGAAAAAGGTTTGTAGAATGCACTGAGGAGAAACAGAGAAAAGAGTGATCCTCTGAGTATACAAGACTAGGGAAAGATATGACAAAAAGAGTAAGATATGATTAAAGTTAAAGAGTGAATAGAATTTCCCCAAACAGACTTACATAATGCCCATTACTGATCAAAGACAGAGTATATGCAAAGCAATGGTGGTAAAAAAAGAGCATGCTATGCTCAGAGATATTCCTTTCCCCCAACATTCTCATTCCCTTGACTTACATCCAGTTGGCCAAGAGAAAGACTACAAGGCATAATAAATAGAGGTTGGGTTTGGGAGTCAAACTTTGGTTCAAATTCTAGTTCCTCCCCTTGCAGACTGTGTGAACTTAGGCAGGAAACTCTTTGATTCTATTTCTTCACCCAAAAAATAATGGAATTAATGCCTACCTACCTTAAAAAGTTATTTATAGGATTAAGAGTAGGCTGCATATAAAATGACTGGCATATTGGAGGTACTAAATTTATTTTTATCATTGTTATAATATTTCTTAAAGAGCTTGGGATGCTTTCGAATCAGCCTAGTCTTTCTGGTATAGGATGGCCCTCTTGGTATTTGAAACAGCATGATCATGAGCCTATGGGTTTTTAGCCTTTTCTTCTCACTAGTTCCCCTCACTATTTCTTATGAAGCCTGTTTTGACTGGCCCTTTTCATACATTAGTAGAGGGGCTGCTAGAAAGGGTCCTAGGACTCCAGGCCTGGTCAAACTTGTACAAGCATTTCAGTTACCTATTGAAGCAAAACAAACCACTCCCAAACTTAATGGCTTCAAACAGCCACAATGTCTTATTTCTAACAGTTCAATGAGCTAATGGAGCCTGCTCCTGGGATTTCACTCAGCTGGAGGATCAATAGGTCCTGGGTTCAGCTGAGCTGGCTGAGATGACTCGGCCTTTCTCTCCACGTGGTTTCCATCCTTGGTTCTTTAGTGCCTGCCCAGCTCAGGATGATGTGCAAGGGAGCAAAACGGAAGCTGCGTGGTCTCCTAAGGCTCCAGAACTTCTGCAAAGTCACTTCCACCACATTCTAGTGGTCGAAGCAAGTCACAGGAGTGCCAGGACTACCAGAGTAAAGCAAAGGACTCTTCTGAAAGGTAAAAGCATCAAATTCACATTGCCAAGGAGGGCGCACATGCTGAGATGAGGAGCCTACTGCTGGCATGAGAGCATGAGAAAACCTGACGCAGCTGGTGTCACTCTCACTTCTCAGCCCTTGAAGTGGCATTTCCGCTCAGGCACCCCTGGGCACTCTGCCGGGGCCATAAGCACACGTGGTGGGGCTCTGACACCCTTGTCTAAGAACCCTATTTCCGGGTGACGTGACCTAGATGGAAAAGGTCTGGAACAAACTTGAATTACACAGGCCTCTCCCCTGGCCCCTAAATCTCCCTTATCTCATCCCTAAAACAAGGAGGTGGGACTCATACCTATCAGAGCCCTTCCCACAGGCCAAAGACATGTTGAGACCCTGCCATGCGCTGGATGCCACTGGTAATAGCTCAGGAACCTTCTCTCACCATGGTAATCTCTCTCCTACCCTCACCACCCATTCTCCTTCAACCCCCACCCACATGCAATAGTCCTCCCTTATCTGAGGGGGATACATTATGTTCCAAGACCCCCCTTAGTGGGAGCCTGAAACCACAAATAGTACCAAACCCAACTGCCATCAACTGGAACACGTTTCTGTTCATGTTCTTCTCCCATAAATTTAATGCCCTTTTCATCTTAACTAAGCACTTATCATGCACTGTCGCCGTAAATTTGCACTTTGAGCTGTGAAGAATAAATTTCTTTTTCCTTCTTCACAATTTCATGGATAGAAGATTCGTTCTTGCCGTAGATCTTAGCAACCTCAGCATACAACTTTTTTCTTTTCTTATTATGTCTAGAGCTTTCACCTTTTCACTTAAAGGAAGCACTTTATGGCTTCTCTGTGGCATATCTGAATTGCCAGCATCACTAATCTTGTACTTTAGGACCATTATTAAGTCAAATAAGGGTTACTTGAACACAAGCATTGAAATCCCAACACAGCCAATCTGATAACCAAGACAGGTACAAAGTGACCGACTGGCAGGTATTATCTACAGTGTGAATACGCTGGACAAAGGGATGATTCATGTCATAGGTAGGGTGGAGCCAGACAGAGTGAGACTTCATTCTGTTACTTAAAACAGCACTGCAGTCTAAAACTTATGAATTGTTTATTTCTGGAATTTATCATTTAATATTTTTGTGCCATAGTTGATTGGTTGACTGTGGGTAACTGAAACCATGAAAACTGAAGCCACAAATAAGGGAGTACTACTGTATAGACAGGCATTTGGCCCTCTGTCCATTTGTCACTTACACTGAGCTAACAATTTATAGGTTATGCCAGGTGTTGCTCTGAGCACTGTACCAATATAAACTCCTCTAATCCTCATGACAACCTAATGAGGTAAGCACCATTACTGATTCCCTGTACAACGGGGAGACTGAGGCAAAGTGTAGTTTTATAGCTTAAGGGTTAATGACTGCCTTTTGGATCAAAATGTTCTCATAGTCTGTCAGCTGCTTTTGTATAGCTCCTCCAAGGATCTACCTTCTAAAAGGTACCTGAGTTAAGCGCAGGATCTAAGGCATGGGAAGCAAACCAAGCCAACAGGGCACAAACTTGGGATGGCAGGGTTCACCCACTCAGCAGATGCTCCTCTACTGAGCTCAGGCACAGCCTCAATGCCTTCAACTCCCCTTCAAGGTTCTACTACCTAATCTCGCTTGGAAGAACAAGCCTCTCACTGAGGAACACCTTCCTGCTCATTATCTGTGGATGGGAAGGAAAATTTTCCCTATGGCCCAACCCAAGCCAAATGCTTACTTGGCTAATGCTGCTGCTGTTGTGAGAACTGTCTTCAGGATGCTGAGAGGATCTGATGCTCAATCTGCACATGGGTGGAGTGAGAGCAGAAAATTCTCCCACCTGTCCACTCTGGGAGTTGGCATGTACAAGAAAACAGATATAATGATCTCTGATCAGGGAGGCAATAAGAGGCCACCAAATCTAGGTGGTCTTACAAACATTCAGAGCATCCCCAGGATTGTGGCTGACCTTGTTATGTAGGGAAAGTGGAAAGAAGCTCACTTTGAACAGAGTTCAGCAGCATCTTGAATAATGTGACAGAGCCTACTGGGAAACACTAAAGACTAGGAACAGGAGCTGAAGTTGGTCCATGTACTATGTATGGTGGTTGAGCTGAACCAGGTCAAATTCTAGCTCCATCCAAACACATTGTGTGAACCTAAGGATCTTACTGAAATCTCCAAGCCTGTTTTCCCAACTCCAAGGTGGGGACAGTCATTCCTACCTTCTTTATGATTCAATGATAAGCCAACTAAAAAGTATCTGGTACATTCTTGGAGTTCAGTAAATATTGCAGCATGCTGCTACACTCGCAAGTATTCCAAGGGAAGTGTAAGCTCCAACCAGAACAGACCGGCCAGGTAGGCAGGGGCCAGAAATTTGATATCATAACACTCCTGGTACAGCCTCACACAGACTGACCTTCCTTGGACACTGAGGCAGTCCTTGCAGATGCACCAACAGAAGGAGTAGAGCACGGCGGTTAGAGTGCTCCTCTGCACTCACACTCCTTGATTCCATTTCTGCATCTGTTACTCTCGCTATAGCATTTGAGGCAAGTTTTAGGGCCTCTTTGGACTTCAGATTTTTCATCTGTAAAGTGAAATCTATAACCATTTTAATTATCTTTTGCTGCATTATCAAATAATGGCAAAACTTAGTAGCTTACAACAACAATCACTTTCAATTATTTTACTTATTTGCTCACTCTTTTGCAATTCTGAAAGAGTTTGGCAACAGCTCGTCTATGCTCTACGTGCCATCAGCCAGGGAAAACCACTAGGGGTGGGCACTTTCTTACCAAGTTGACTTCACTCACATGGCTGGAAAGTTGGTGGGGCTGTGGTTTAGGAGCTCAGCAGAGGGCAACTGTTGAGACCTCAGTTTTCTTCCACATAGGTTCTCCTCATTGTTGAGCTTGGCAGCTTCAGGGTTTTCAAACTTTTTACATGGCATCTGGATTTCTCCAGAGGGCAAAGCGCAGACTGCCAAGGATCATAAGCACTGTCTCATAGCATGTCCCACCATCAGTTCTGCCATATCCTGTGGATTAAAGCAGGTATAGGCCCGCCCAAGTTCAAGGGGAGGGTACTGCAAAAGTGTGTGGGCACTGGGAAGTATGATTTGATGGGGACCAATTAGAATAACAGCTCACCACAGCCTATCTTCCCCATAGGGCTATGGATAGGATTAAATGTAATAGAGCATCTATGGCACTTGTCAAGTTGTGATTGACCTGCTAGTATTGAAAGGCAGCACAGTGGAGAGCCTCCCACTATAGCCTGGTGAAACAGACTCCAGACAGGCTGCTCCATTCTCATTGCTCACTAGAGGAAAAGCTGCTTAACTCCTGTGTGGTTCAAATTCTTCATCTATTAATATAAAACAAAGATAATAATAGCACTTGCCTTGTAGAATTGTTGTGAGGATTAAATAAGTTGATGTTTGTAAAGTGTTTAAAACCATGCCTAGGACATAGTAAACATGATGGAGATGATTTCCATTATTATCATCCTAATCAGAGCTAACTTCAGTCTCTGAGTCTTGGTCATGAATCAAGTCTCTGGCATCAACACTTCCCATGAAGCAAAGTGATGACTACAGAGGTGTTGTCTTCCACCTTGTTCCTGGCTGCCCCTCGAGGTCACTGAGTGCCTTTCCCTCTCCCTGCAACCCTGGTGCTCCTTTCCAGGCATCCCAGTCTGATGGGCCATAGACATTTACTGTTGGATCCTGGACCAGCCCTTGGGCAGCTGCACCCTTACAACCCTAGAGTCTGACCAGGTGCTAAATGCAGCTGCTCTTGGGAAAAGACCTGGAGCCCCATTCAAGCTGATCCCCACAGCTCTGTCTTACTGAAAAGGATCACACTTGTCTTCCTTTGACTTTATGAACAACTCCCTCTTGGAATATATCTCTCTGACTTTTCCTTGACTGATTAGTGCATGGAAACGACCCTCACTAACCAGAGAGAACTGTCCTGCTGGGTGGTAAAAGGCGATTTGCACAGTGATTGAAAAATAACATTTTTAAATCTAATCCATAATTAGGTCTTGGAGAAACAAATTAAGTGAAGGCAAAATGATGTTTCTTTAAAGCATGAATACTGATCTGCATAATTATGTACATTTAATGATTTTAATTTCCAAGGGAAACTATTTTTAAAATGAGTTCGGAAAAGTATTTTTCCCTTCAATTCTATGTCTATAAAGTTGAGTCCCCAGGCTTGATACTGCACTGACCCAACCTGCAATTCTAATTAGTTATGACATTTTAAACCTAATACAGCAAAAGTATCTTCCACCTCTGAGGGCATCCTGCCATGCCAGGTAAAGAATTAATGCAAGAAAGAGAGTCCCCAAAGTGTGGTTCCTGGGGACTTGCTCTCTCTTGCCCCATATCGCCATCACATTCTCAAGTCTCCAGGCCTGTCTTCTCAGTGGGGCTCTTGATGGTAACAGTTGTGTTATTATGAATATATAAGACAGGATTCTGACATCCGTTTTTGTTAGTAGCAAGCTATTTTACCTCAGTGAGAGGTGGTGTCATAACAGGAAACTTGAGTCAGACAGCCCTGCTGACTTAAGTTTGTTTAGGCACAAATAAGATACATGAAAAGTGTTGACCATCAATTGTTTTTGACCTGTATAAATGGCAATTTTATATTGTTCAGCTTTATTAGATGCCTGACATATGGCAAGAACTCAGTAGATTTTAGGTGTTATTACTATTGTCATTGGCATGAATTGTGCAACTCACTGTAAGTGGAAGTAGTACTACTGCCTACTTTCCAGGTTGTTGGGAAAATTAGATTAAAGTACATAAGAAAATGTGTTTGTCACTCCCCCTGGCACACAAGACAGTTTCAAAACAATTTAGCTCCTTCCTTTTGCCCATTTTGGGTTTCCACCATTCATTTTCTGCCAGGTAAACTATAGCAACTCAACAGAAGTCACAAAGAGCCCTGCATCCTTTAATCATCAAGCTTTTCAATGTCTTGGTCACAATGAGACTGGTCACACACACACAGTATTGGCTAGTGAGACAGAAATCAACAATGTCAACAATAAGTATACATTTGCAACACATTCTATAGTGTCTCAAGCACAATTTCCTCAATTATCCTGTTTTATCTTCCCAAGAGTTCCAGAAAGTGGGAGTTATGCCTGGATTTCCTGTTCAGGAGCCACTCTGCTCTACTGTAGCAATTTGAGGTTCCCTGGCTTTGGTAAAATGTCCTTGTCAGAGCATCAGCAGGGCCATCAAACTTTACCCAAAGCACCAAGATTCTCAGATGATAACACAGGTCAGAAGGCATTTCTTCAAAGTGGACAAATCTGCACTCACACCCATGAGCTGTGGCTTCAGCACCATGCACTGAGAACCCCATAATACCACCTCTAACCTGAAGTTAAAGGCTTCGGTTTTTCAGTCCTTGATGAATTATTGGCCAGCTCTTCAAAAAACAAAAAGACTCTGAGCTCAGCTGAGCAAATTAAAAGGTAACTTTTTACGGGTATCCCAGGAAGAAGGAAGCACCTGCTGTGCACTATTTCAGTTTTTCCACTCAACAATGCCTGCAGCCAGTTTTACAATTCTCAATGAGCCCCAGAGAAGCTAACCAGTTAGCTCCTGGTCATATATCCAGTGTCATGTGTTAAACACTAACGGTTTTATCTTACATCCTCAAATCAAAGACAGCAGCTTTAGAAACAGCTTGTTTAGGCTTCAGCACAATTAGGGATGTGTAGAGAGGAGAAATTGACTTGTGGAGTTCTTTCCAGTTTCTGATCACCCATTCAAACAAGTATTTACTGAGCCCTTTCTATGCAGATGCTGCACTGGGGACGAGAGAGCCAATGCTAAGCCAAGGACAAGGTCACTGCTCGCACAGTGCCCACGGTGTGCAGAGGTAACAAGCATACAAATTAGCAATTACACCATTGTGCTGTGCAAGTAAGTGCAGGGCAGCCAACCTAACCCAGTGTCATCAGGGAAGGCCCTTAAAGAAGAGGCAATGACAGGGAGTTCTAAAGCGTGCTAGCCAGCTTAAGGGAGGAAGCTGGAATAGAGGCCAGGAGACAGATAAAACCACTACGGGTCCCCAATTGGTCAGCATCCAATAGAACATACTCTGAACACTTTAGGGTGCAAATTGCCATGGTGACCCCTCTGTCTGCCAGACAGTCCCTATGCCACGCTCCCCTCAGGCCCCTCAAAATACACACACACTTTCAAAGTCTCCTTCAGCAGTTTACTTGATTATGCCAAACCATCCCGCAATTCAGAAGAGGTGAAGCTACCACAGGAACAGAAAACAAAAGAAATGTTTAAGACAGGGAAACATTGTTATCAGCCTTCTTAAAATGTAGTTTGCTTCTCTCCAATATATTGAAAACATTGAAAAGCCTTCCCAAATATCTCAAACATCTGCTGAGTGGGCCAAATACTCTCTCCTATTTGCTCCACCCACAGTCACTGTATCCATCATGTCTCAGATTAAGTGACACTCAATTACAACATGTATAATTTTGCACCGCATTCCTCCAACAAGGGCTCATGCTGGAGCAGTCCTTTCCCCACTGTCTCCTGGGTGTGCACAGTGATGTCAATGAAATGCATATGCATGATAATTAAATTTGACATAATTACTTTTTCAAATGATCACTGACACTCCATTGTTCCAAAAGGACTAATCCTCAGAGCTTCCAAACGCAGTCTGGAAATTTCTGGATCTAAATGAGATTTCAAAGAATGTAATTTATAATAACCAAGATCCCCAATGAACATTTTAATATATCCTTTCTTTGTTACAATCATTTGATGGTAAATCCAACTGAATTAGAATTCTCCTAGGGTGATGAGCTGCCTAACTGGGGGTGCCAGCTGGGATGTCCCAGACCTTGAATGTGTGAGTTGCTCCCCAATCTACCCCAATGCAGGAACTGTGCCTCAACCAGCTTCCTCCTTTCAGATAAGCCCTAGACTGCTGCATGTGCCAGAGAGAGGGCAAAAGGCTGCCTGCCAGCTAAGGACTTCATGTCTAAAACACCAAAAGCAACGGCAGCAAAAGCAAAAATTGACAAATGGGATCTAATTAAACGAAACAGCTTCTGCACAGCAAAAGAAACTACCATCAGAGTGAACAGGCAACCTATAGAATGGGAGAAAATTTCTGCAATCTACTCATCTGACAAAGGGCTAATATCCAGAACCTACAAAGAACTCAAACAAATTTACAAGAAAAAAACAAACAACCCTATTCCTATCTGCTGACCAAAAAAGCTACAGAGGCTTTGACAGACATGGAAACCAGGAAGAGAGAGGGCAATGGGGAAGAGAAGAAAAGCCCCTGTCTTGAAGTCGTAACAATGCACAGTAATCAACTCTATTTGGAGGATGGGAAGAAGTGAGTGCTGGTTGTGAGTCAGGTGACTTGTCAGGTGCCTGATATACATTTGCTCACTGATTTAGCAGAATCATCCTAGGAGACAGACAGGAGGCCCCTGAGTAGCCTCAGTTAAAACCCAGTCAAAAGTCACAGCTAGGATTTGTAACTATATGTATGAGACTACAAACCCCACAGTATATCTAGAAACTGGGAAACTGCAGCAGAGCACAGCATCTGGGGAGAATGGAGGGGTAGACAGCAAACAGGTAAAGTCCTCCTGTGGTCAGAGAAAGAGTGACATCTTTCTCCAGAAACTGAGATTTGACTTCTGGGAGAATGGGCAGGGTGGACTAGAGTCTTGGTCTTTTTGCCAGTTACCCCAAGCCAGCTGCCCACCTTGCAGTCCTCATCTCATTTTCTTGTTTTTCCTACTTGTTGTGCTCCCTTTTGCTCTTCCTCTCACCAAAGCCGCTGGCACACTGATGTCTGACACTCCATTTTCTCATCATACTCTATCCCACTATCTTCTAATTTACATAATGCAACTCATCTCAGAAAATGTTTTCCCAGTCCTATGTCAATTTCCCATAACTATGACAATTTATCTGGTTAGGAAAACTTGAAGTGATAAAACATGACCTGCAGACGTCACCAACATGGGTCTCATTTATAACGCACATTTTTACCTTACTCACTGGAAATGGACAGCACAAATAGCACTCACATGGTCATGCAGGTATCCCTCCTATTTTTAAGCAGCATCCTCTGCATTTGTTAGAATCATCAGTAGACAAATTTGAATGTGTATAACATTTATTAACTGTAACATTAGCTCTGACATTTCAGTTGAATTAGTGTTACTACAGACAAGTAAAGTAATTCTCTTGTACTCGCACATAAACAGTATTATCTTTTCCTTTCCAAAAGGTACCAATTCATGATCTAAGGCACTTGGGAAATAATTTCATCTCTGTGTGGGGAGGCAGATGAAAAAACTCCAGCAAAGTCTCTGAGAGACTCCATTTAAAGATTAAATAATAGATAAATTACAGATGAGGCCACAGAGAAGGAACCCTCTGGAGACTGCTGGATTTTTCAATATTAGTTCTTAATAAAAGCCAAGAGATGTGTTTTCTGCCTGTAAAACTCCAGTTTGTTCAGGAACAGGATGATGAGCCCCTGAAGTGGTGAGTCTTTCCATGAAGGGTGACAGGAGGTGACCAAAATGCTCAGTAAATGCTTCCCAGGCCAAGGGGCAACTGTGTTGAATAATCAGAGGGATCCAGTTTCATTCTATGCTGCCAAGCACTGACTTCCCTGCAAAGTGATGGTTCTCAAAGGGCTGCACAGAATCCCCCTGAGGAGTGGAATTTTAAGCAGGGGCACATGTGGCAAATGAACTCACCACAGGGCCTCAGGATAAATTCTGGGCCTTTGAATGGCCCCACATAGCACTTTCTGGTAGCATTCACAAGTCCTCAGTGAGGCCCCAGGGCAGAGAAAGTAAGCCCAGAATGGACAAGGTTCCCCTGGTCCCTTTAAGAACCAGTCATCTTGATGTGGGGAAAGTCAGCCACCTGGGCTGCTGCAGTTGAACCCTATGCCCCGCAGGGTCCAGTGCAATACAGGGCCCAGGAAATGATGGTTAGACACAGGCACATGTTCTAAAGAGTTGTCCAAAAGCCTCAAAAACACGTGTGGGCTTTATTTCTGAGTCTAAGTTAGTAAACCCATGACTTCAAGTTTATCTTCCTCTCCACTAAGTTAGTACCTTCACGTCACTCTCAAGAAACAACTATTTCTGAAGCTACGGTTTACTCTGCACATAGCTCACATTGTGCTTAACATTGCATGCATGTCAGCCATAGTACAGGCCCAGACACAATTCAAGGAAAATAGAAAGGGAAAATTGAAAACAAAACTCAGGGTCACTTAATTTAAAATTCTACTTGTCTGAAAATAGAAAGGGTCATCAGATTATATAACAGAAATGCAGCAGGGATTTTTCTTTGCCCCAAAGAGGACAAAGCAAGTGGTTAGATGGTCTCTTTGAGGATCCCAGTACATCTTTATACTTGATATTTATTTAGAATTTAGGATGTTGCAGGTGCTGAAAAGAGTAATTGATGTATGAATATATCCCATTTAATCCTCAAAACAACCCCATAATTTTGTATTATGTTGTATTATCTCAGTTTTCAAGCAGATGAAACTGAGGTTCATAGAAGTTGAATAACTAGTCCATGGTCACACAGCAAGAAAATGGCTCAACTAGGACATGGTATTTGCTTCCAAATTCTATGTGTAAGTGATCATGATTACCCTTAGAAAGCTCTGCATCCAGAGGGAGATTTAGCTACGTGGGCTGGCTTAGGCCTCAAGACCCTCCTGTTGCTCTGGCAATGCTGATTACCAGGGAAGGTCCTAGCAATGTTTTCCCATGTGTCTCCAGTTTAGTAACATTTGAAAAAGTAGGATACAAGTTGAGCACCTCTAATCTGAAAATGCAAAATCCAAAATGCTCCAAAATCTGAAACATTTTGAGCATCAACATGACACAAGTGGAAAATTCTATACCTGACCTCATGTAACATGTTGCTGTCAAAATGCAGTCAAAATTTTGCTTCATGCTCAAAATTATTTATGATATTCTATAAAATTACCTTCAGGCCATGCATATAAAGTGTATGTGAAACATAAATGAATCTCATGTTTAGAATTTGGTCCCATCCCCAAGATATTGCATATAAATAATGCAAGTATTCCCAAATCAGAAAAAATCAGAAATCCAAAACACTTCTGGTCCCAAGCATTTTGGATAAAGAACACTCAATCTGAACTTAACGGGAATCAATTCAGACCACTGTTCCACCCAGCTTCCTATTAGCCACACTTTCTCTTGTGTCTACTGCTGTAGGAGCCGCTGTCAGAAATTTTAGGAAGCCAAGTTTTGGGTCTGAGTTTAGTGGAATACTTTCTCATGGTCTAGTTTCACTTCCATGCATAGAAAACATATTGCTGGCTACCAGAGGTGGACAATTTTAACCAGCTTTCTTGCTGACTCAATGGTCTCATACCACAGAGGTGCACAGGTGAGGTTGTGTCATGGCAGTACATGTGCTGCAGCCCTGGCATCACAAGTATGTGCTAGAGGAGAAACAAGGTTTGAAATAAACCAAGGAGGAAGTCAGCCATGGAAAAACCTTCCAAATCTTCCCCCTCACAAAAGAAACTTGGAAGGGTTTCCTTAAATTTGATAATAGGGACTGGGCACAGTGGCTCACGCGTATAATCCCAGCACTTTGAGAGACTGAAGCGTGAGGATTGCATAAGCCCAAGAGTTCAAGACCAGCTTGGGCAAAGTGATGAAACCCCATTTCTATAAAAAATTTGAAAATTAGCCAGGTGGAGGGGCATGTGCCTGTAGTCACAGTTGCTCAGGAGGCTGAAGTGGGAGGACCAATTGAACCCAGGAGGTTGAGGCTGCAATAAGCTGTGTTCATGCTAGTGCACTCCACTCTGGGCAACAGAATGAGAACTTGTCTCAAAAAAAAATGACAATAGTTTTTTTTTTTTTTTTTTTTTTTTTCTTTTTTTTTTTGAGATGGAGTCTTGCTCTGTCACCCAGGCTGGAGTGCAGTGGCCGGATCTCAGCTCACTGCAAGCTCCGCCTCCCGGGTTTACGCCATCTCCTGCCTCAGCCTCACGAGTAGCTGGGACTACAGGCGCCCGCCACCTCGCCCGGCTAGTTTTTGTATTTTTTAGTAGAGACGGGGTTTCACCGTGTTCGCCAGGATGGTCTCGATCTCCTGACCTCGTGATCCGCCCGACTCGGCCTCCCAAAGTGCTGGGATTACAGGCCTGAGCCATCGAGCCCGGCCGACAATAGTTTTAAATTTACAACACATTACCAATGATAAGAAACCAAACAAAATTTTTCTAAACAACTACTAATAAAAAACTTTCAATCAACCATACCAGAGGAAAGATGAAATAATCTTGCTCTTCTCTCTATGGGACATTAAATTCAAAAGGATTATCATATGAGGAGAGGATCAAAGAGTAGCCAAAAATGACAGGGGAGAAATTATTGTGGAACTGTGTGCAAGGCAGATGACTGTGTGTGTGTGTGTGTGTGTGTATGATTTTGTTGTATCTGTCATGTTTTTCATGTTTTTTAGTATATTTTATTGTATTTTTTCTCATTAAATAAATATTCACTTTCATACCTGATTTTACATTCACAATTTCATATTCTTTTCCTTAAAGTAAAACCTTTGAAATTGCATACACTTCAAGTCTTAGAAAGCCTGGATCTGCCCGGCCTGCGTGTAATTAGAGGGGAAGAGTCTTCCCCTGCATATGCCAAGAATATATCCATGCCCCTCTTGTTTCCTGTAGTCAAATCCATGTCTGTCATTGTCAAATTCCAATAAGGTTTATAATTTCTTGGGAATGAACATTAGTGCATTTGGCAGAGTTATTCCCAGAACTCGAGATCAGGAGAAGCTGGGCCACTCAGGCGCAGCTATTCATCTTATGAAAGTTGTAACTAATATTTCCCTTTTTAATTTGACCGCTAGGAAATGTAGAGCCAAGCTGGAGCAATGCAGCAACTGTACAAACTCAATAAGTTACACTTCTATGATCCTATCCTCCTCCCACACCATCACCCCCAGTTCCATCCCCAGCTTTATTACTTTCTTGTCCTCCATTATCTAGGCTGCAATTCCACCAGTTATTTTTTCTGATCCATTTTTGGTTTTGTTAGTTGACTCAAGTTCTTCACTGAATCATATTCATTAAAAATTCAAATAATTTAAATAGCATATCTAATATACACCCAGCATGCTTATTTTAGGATGGGAAAAGAACTTTATTAAATGAATAGACAGACAAATAAGACCTAAAAGTTCTGAGTCATTTTCATTTTGCTGAAGTTTTGGGCCTGTTGTTACTCATTCCATGAGCAAGAGTCCCTGGGTCGGGGAGATGGAAAAGGGGCGAGGAAGAACTCAAGGGAAAGCGGTAGGCATTTCTTCAGTTGTCTTTTCATATGCTTGACAGCTGGCAATTTCCTCTGGCTTTATGCACACACTTCCCAAATGTGGCTCCTATTCCACCTTTGATATTTCTTTTGGCTGCTGCACCCATCCTGTCCTGATGCAGAATCATTTGGCAGAAATAGAAAAACGTGAGATATTTGTTGAGAGCTCTCTGCTCACAAATGGCTATGGCTGGTGCCACAGCTATAGTGACCATACAGACCACAGAGGCACATTAGACACATTGAGCCTTTACATTGCTGTTTGCAGAAGAAAATCCTATTGACAAGGGATGCAAACCACAAAAGCTTGGAAAGCAAAATGACAGAGTTAAGAGATGCATAGTAATCCCCAAACAGAACAGGAAATGCAAACCCCAGAGACTTTGGTGGAAAGTTTTATCACCTTCCCAGGAAATCCCGAGTTAAAATCGATTAAGAAGAAATGAAAGCTGAGAATGTGTTTTCCTTGACCAACCCCTAAGGAAGTGTGGAAAATATGAAGTATTCAATAAATGGTGTTGGAATAACTGGGTGACCATCTGGAAAAATATTAAGTGGAATCCATTTTTCACACAACACACAATACACCAGGATGAATTCCAAAAAATCAAGGATTTAAACACACATCAAATTGAAACCATAAAAGTTCTAGAAGATAACATTGAAAAATTATTTAAAATTTAGAGTGCATAAAAGAAAAAAATAGTAATTAGACTGCATGAAAACCTTCTATGTGGTTAAAAAAAAAAAAAAAAAAAAAAAAAAAA
>NW_016809845.1:0-31323 GCF_001698545.2 Rhinopithecus bieti | reverse complement strand
AAAAAAAAAAAAAAAAAAAAAAAACAATGATAATAAACAAAAGAAAATCCAAAAGACTAACAATATTCTGAGGAAAATATTGGCAATATCCAATGCAAAGGGTAATCTCTTTGATGTATAAAACTCCTATAAATAAACAAGAAAGACACAGATCAACAATTCAGTTTTAACATGGAAAATTATATGACTAGCCATTAACAGAAAAGGAAAACAAATGCCTCTAAACATTTGAAAAGATATACAGCCTCATACAGGGTTTTAAAAAATACAATTTTCAATTATTCTGTGTTACCATTTTTCACCTAACAGGTTGGCAAAAACCCCAAAGTTTGGTAAAGCACTGCAGTAACAACGCTGTAAGGAAATTGGAACTCCAATGCATTGTTGACAGATATAGAAATTGACCCAACACCTGTGGAGGCCAACTTGGTAATATTTAGCAAAATCACACACACATATATACAAATACTTTTAACCAGTAATTCTATTTTTAGATATTTATCTTAAAGTTACTCTCAGACACTTGTGAATTAATATATGGTCAAAGTCATTTATTCAACACTGTTTTCAATAGCAGAAGATTGGAAATAGTTTAAATGTCCATCAACTGGGTATTGGTAAAATAAGTCATGCTCTATTCACTCAAAGGAAAGTATTGTACTTGTAAAGAAACAACAAGTCTATAATAATGTACCTGTGAAAACAGAATCAAGAAGTTCTTTCTGAACTAATATGAAAATAACTGCAAGAATAATGGTGAAAATGCCATGGAATATTATGCAGCCATAAAAAAGGAATAAAATCATGTCCTTTGCAGCAACATGGATGCAGCTGGAAGCCATTATCCTAAGCAAATTAATCACAGAACAGAAAACCAAATACTGCATGTTCTCACTTATAAGTGGGAGCTAAATGTGGGATACACATGAATATAAAGATGGCAACAATAGACACTGGGGACTCCTAGAGGAGGAAGGGAGGGGAGAGGGGAAAGGGTTGCAAAACTAACTACTGGGTACTATGCTCACTACCTAGGTAATGAGATCCACTGTAGCCCAAACTTCAGCATCACACAATATAACCATGTAAGAAACTTGCACATACACCCCACCCTGAATCTAAAATAATAGTTAAAATCATTTAAAAATTTTAAATTTTTAAATTTTTTGTAAAAGAATATTGTTGAAAGGGGGGTTCAGAAATATGTATTCCAATTTATTTGGTTTAAAGAACTGTATATGAGAAAATAACAACATTAGGCATCTCTTCAGGCAGGGAAGAACTGAGGACTAAACACAAAAGAGTCATTGTCTTGGCCGGGCGCGGTGGCTCAAGCCTGTAATCCCAGCACTTTGGGAGGCCGAGACGGGTGGATCACGAGGTCAGGAGATCGAGACCATCCTGGCTAACACCGTGAAACCCCGTCTCTACTAAAAAATACAAAAAACTAGCCGGGCGAGGTGGCGGGCGCCTGTTAGTCCCAGCTACTCAGGAGGCTGAGGCAGGAGAATGGCGTAAACCCAGGAGGCGGAGCTTGCAGTGAGCTGAGATCCGGCCACTGCACTCCAGCCTGGGCGATAGAGTGAGACTCTGTCTCAAAAAAAAAAAAAAAAAAAAAAAAAAAAAAAAGAGTCATTGTCTTTCTGGGTGGGGAGCAGAACTTTCACTGTAAATAGTTTTGTTCAAATTTTTGCACTACATGAATATATAATATAATCAAATAATTTAACAATCAAAACAAATTTAACCTAATGAATATTTTAAAATATATGTAACTGAGATCAGGAAAAAAAAAAAAATCAGAAAAGCACTGGTGGTCTCATCAGTTAGCCAGATGGTCTAGTTAGAAGCCATGCACTGAAGAGACTTGGGTTTGTGTCCCAACCTAGGCACAACACCTCCACGTTCCTAACTACAATGACCTTGCCTACTGGAGGCAATGGTTGGGGTAAGGCCTTTGCTGCTCCAAGAGAAGACTACAAAGATGAGCAAGCAGCTCTTGATGTTATGGGCCCAGGAATAAGCACTTCACCTATGCATTGTCAAATAAAAATTAAACCTCAAAACAACCCTTTTTATAAGGGACAGAAGTGAGGCTAGGATCAATTTCATGCTTTCCACAACAAAGAACATAGAGCAGACAATTGATAGCAGAGAAAACATAAAAGGTTACTAAATGAACATGAAATGCTCTCCCACCTTCTCCACTTAGGAGAAAAATAGAAACACACACAATGTTTCTATTGTGCCAGTGTCCTGGCTGGAGCAGAGCTGAGGCCACCTCTCCAAGGAAGTGGCAAGAACTGGGGTGGCCTGTATTGAGACCAACACATAGCACCCAGCAGCCGAGGGGAGGCAGGAGAAGGGGAGATCACTGCTTGGAAACCACACCCTAGAATGGAGGGCTCTACAAAGCGTGGCAACCGCAGCCCTAACTCAGATTGTCAAGCCTCTATGTCAACAAGCAAATGCTACCTGTGATCCAAGTGCCCAACATCCTCTCCCAACACAGATGAGGTTTGCCTGCAAGGGCACTGACTCTCTGAACTGAGTAAGGAGAAGCAGGGATGAAGCTAACAGCCATGTTCCGGCATAGTCCTCAAATCTCTGCTGTGTCCACTGAATCTCAAGTCTGCTAGTCCTTGTGTGGCTTACTCACTGGCCAAGTGTTCTAGGGACACAGGGAGGCAGAAAGCAGACCACAGTGAGAGGCTAGCAATGAAATGCATTTGCTACCTGTAGCTACAACAAATTGTGGTATTGGCAGCTGAAATCATTATCTGGATAAAAACAAACAGCAAATTTGACAATAAAATGCATTCCTTCCCACTGTAATGGGAAAGGGTCCTGTATCAGCACAAACCTCCACCTTCCTCTCCAGTTCTCCAGCCTAATGTGTAATTATAGCTGGGCACCTTCTCCTCTGGCCTACCAACCATGCCCTCTGCTCTAATAAGCGGGCCTCTAAATCAGGGAGGCGGGGATGTTCCCAGAATCAGCAGTGGGCAAAGGCCAACGCTACAAAAACCTGGGGTCCACTCTCTCCCCTGGCGCCTCCTTTCTCCCAGCCTGCAATATTGCCAGGAGTGCTTTGCTTACCTCCAGCCTACTGTCCACTCAACAAATCCATTCATGTCTGCTAGGAGTCTCCACAATGCCTGTCAACTTTGCTGAACATTGGAATCCTTGGAAGACTTTAAAATAGACTGATGCCTGGCTTCCACACCTGGGCTTATGATGTAAGTGGGATGGGGTAGGACCTGGGCACTGGGATTTTTAAGAGCTCCTGGGTGATTCTAATATTCAGCAAGGACTGGAGACCCATGTCATATTGTACTGTTTTGTTTCTTTGAAGTTCTCATCATGTGTCTTCATAGAAAGTATAATCTAATGGAGAAAATAGCCATGATTTCATATAAAAGGAAATGACCAATTTATTTGCTTTTTGCCTACTAAAGAGACTTCTCAGCTGGTCATAGCTCAGGATAGGAGGATGAACTAACCATAGGACTCTCTCAGTTTTCGCAGTGAAAGTCCTACATCCCAGGAAACTCCTTAGTCCTGGGCAAATGAGGAATGTTGATTACCACAGCCAAGGACACCACATCACTCAGCAGTGATAGACAGGCATTCAGCAATCATCAGACACTCTTGTGCAGAAATTTAGCCGTAATTAAAACTAGGGGGATGATATTGAGGAAAGAATAAATCCACACCCCAAATATATTTCTGTACATGGTCTATCATCTCAAGACTCATTAATTTAACCAGTTCTTGGGCATCTCGGCGTCAGGTTCTGTTGTCCATGAAATCTGTTGGAAGACACTATGCCCTGTTGTGGAATTCAAGAGATAAACAAAGAAAAGACGGAAGCTGGAATCAATAAGACTAGGACCACCATGGACAAGAAAAGGGGTTCTGAGGAGCACACACAGGGAGCATTGGCACTGGCTCTGGAGGGGCTCTGGAGGTGTCAGAGCAGCTGCGAGAACACAGGGGCATAAGATGAACCTGTGTCCGGCACACCTGCTAGACAAGCAGAAACTCCAGTGGGAATCATGGTGGGGAACAGTGCCATGCAGTGACAAGGTGAGGAACAGGTGGCTCAGCAAGGTAAGAGGTAGGCCAGAGCAGGGGTGGGAGGTGGGGACAGCATTGGATGCAGTGTCACTGGGGATGAAATGTCACTCCAAGGCTAGGTTGTCAGGAACCACGTGGTATTCACCCCCCAAAAGTATTCATTGTGCTTCCCTTTTCTGCTCATCATTATAGTGCCCCAGGATAGTGTGATAAGCAAAAAGATACTGTTCCTGACCTCAGAAAGCTCACTTTCTAGTGCATGGGAAGAGGAAAAAACAATTTCAGGGCAAGGGGACAAGTTTGACCTGTGTGCTGTGCTGATGATTTGGATTTTAACTTACACTCAACAGAAAACCAAGAATTCCCAGTAGTAAAAGGTGTTTTCGAAAAACTTCTGCAACAGAAAAAGTAAATGAAAAGCCTTCAAAGCTGAGACCTGACAGATATAGCTGGGAAGAGTGTGGGATAAAGACAACATCTCCAGGAAATAATAATATTTAGAGATGGATGAAGAAGAAAGTAGCTATGAAGTCTGAGAAGCAGCCAAGCCTTTAAACAAAAAACAGTTCTGGAAATGATTTAAGTTGTCATTTTTCAAAATGTCTTCAGTGAAGTTAAATACTTTTCTTTCTTCCTGCTGTGCATGTAACCAAGCTGCTGTTGGAGAAAAGTTGGGTGGAAAAGCTCTGCTGCCTTTCAAGGAAGGAAAATGTAGCTTGGAAGCCCCGGCCCAGGAGGAGCTTGTCGAATTTGCTGGTGTTTCTCACTCTACGAAGGCCTCCAGGCAAGCACATAAAGCACATCAAATGGTAACAAGACTCAATTTTTGTTCCCCTGCTTCACTCTATTGGAAAAATCCAAAACCTGCCTTAGGAGAGTGAAATCTCTCTAACTCAATGGGAGTCTTCTCAGTTATCCTGCCAGGGTTTCATCCCTGCCATGTGGTGCAGGCATCAGATGCTCACTGAGCACCCACTGGCTACTGCATGCCAGGTCCCGTGCTCCCAGCAGACATCACCATTCCCAGATGTTTCAGAAGGACAGTGACCAAGGGAACGATAAACTCCTTTGCAAATCAGAAAGGATAGGCTCAACTGATCCTCTCCCTGCCCAGGCTGGGCTTTTCTGTTTTAATTGAAATATGTTGAATACCAGAAAGATTGGACAGCATTTGACAGCATTATCCACTCTACAAGCAGAAATGTGACGAGGTTAATTACATTGTCTAAAGAGGTCCTAACTGCCCCTTCCAGGCATGTTCTATCAGTTGGCCCCTGAATGAGCAGTCACTAATACCTCCTAATCTCACACAACAGGCACTGGCAATGCAGCCCTGCGGAGATGAGGATGGAAAGGGAAAAGGAAAGTTACACATGGAAATGGTGGTTGGTTTCTATGAAGGCACCACGTGCAGGGAAGCAGTCCTTTGCATTTGGTCCTGGTTGGCTTTGCATGCTAGCAGAGTCTGTGGGATGATGGAAAGATGTCTGCCAGAGAAAGGGAAGGGGTAAATGACAAGGGCAGGTATAGCACCGTGCAGATTCTCCATCTCATCTTCTCTCCAGGCACTAGCCCATGCTATGTGCTCCCTTAAGGCTCAGCAGTGCCAGGTCAAGATTGGATGAAACAAAAGGGGCAGAGCAGCTCCACATCGCACCATGCTTGGCATTGGGAGGACATCTTGAGATCTTTGTTTAACCCCAGCCCTAGAGCCTCAGAGCAAATTTGCCAGAGAGAAGAGGAGGATCTGTGAGGCCACTGTCCACTCAGAGCTTTGCTGCCATGGGCACTGCAGTCCAGATAGACCAGAGGCACAGCCACCAGCAGCTGGGATTCAGAACATGCCCAGATGCAACTGCCACCACATCCCCTACAGATCTACAAACCCAGGCCTACCTGGAGGAGGTGGAGGAGGAAGTGGGGCTGGAGCGAGAAGAACTGGTGTAATCTGGTATTACAAAGAGCCCCGTTTCTCATGCTGCACCACTGGGCAAAAGTCCTGTTTCTCCTAACTACTATTCATGTGGCTTTGAGCAGATTACTTAACCTAACTCAGCCTCAGCTCCCCCATCACTAGGATGTGGATGATAATCATTCCTATGGGGCTGCTGCTTACCAGTACCGAGCCGACGTTTTCAAAATGCCTGGCACACCACGGGCCTCATACGAGTTTAGTTATGCCAATGGCACTTCTGAGCCAGCTTCCTGAACACCCAGCCTGGAGGCAGATAGTACGGGTCACACCCTATTTCCACTCGGCCATGCTGTGGGATCCTGGGTGAGCTACGCCTCCCTTCTGTAAAATGGGGCCAATATCAGTGCTTAATCACGGAAGTCAAGTCACAGTGGTGTTCTGAGGATTAAATCAGGCATTTGATGCAAAGTCATTCAAAAACTTCCTGGCACATAGTGCTTTATAAATAGTTGTTGCTATTAAAATTTACAGAAAGTGTGGTCTTGTAAAGACAGACCAAAAAATGCCCTGCTTGGCCCAGGGTGTGTCCATGGTGAACACCAGAGTGCTTGGGAACCCAGTTTCCAAAGGAGGGCCAAGCAGCCACCGGGCTCAGGAGCTCACTCCTGGGAAGGAATGATTTTCTCCATCACAGGAAGTTTCCTCCAGTCTCTACAGAGCTTTGGAGGGTTTGCCTGGTCTCCCCATCCAGAAGGGGAAATGAAGTAGGTGCTCCTAGGATTAAAAGCTGGCATTTGAATCTCTGCTCACAGATGGAAAGTAAAAGTAGCAGAACCCAATTTTAAAAAATCAATATCAAATTAAGGATAATTTTTCCTTTGCTAGAAGGAGACTAAAGCTAATTCTCCTGGACTCCTGAGTCATAATATCATTTGGGGAAGAACATTTCTCTTCAAATATTGAGACACCTCTGCGTGCTCTCACTATGCCACATAAGCATGATTAGCTCTGTCAGAAATTAATCCTTTGTTCCCTGGAATCTATACAGTTACTTTTTTGTAGTATGTGTCTGACAAATGAATAATCTACTTTTGTAAAATACAACATTACTGATTACATGAGCTGCAGTATAGCAGTGGCTGGCCAGTTGCAAACGTGGTGGTTGAGATGATAAAATGCCTGTGTGATGCTGGAGAGTAGGTAACAAGTGGGTGACGGAGGGTCAAACTTTCGGACCAGAGCATGTGACTCAGGAAATGCTAACTCATTCCCTCAAACCTCCTGAGTAAAATCTGTATTTAATGAATACCTACTACATGGCTGGCCTCATGTTGGGCATTTTACACAGAGGACAGTGTTACATAAGCCTGTGAAGTAAATATCATGGTCTTCAATTTCCAGTGAAGAAACAGAGATATATTGTACATTAAAAAAAAATAAAAAACTAGTTCAAGATCACGCAGTCAGTAACTTATTGGGCCTGGATTTATACATAGAAATGGCTGGGCTTAGAATCCATGATCTTAATCACTAGGCCCTGACAAGCTCTTCCAGACCTCAATGGTTATTTAGGAGGCTAGGAATTCTCAATAGTTTAACATTGGTTTGACCTATTTTTGTTAGTCTGTTTTCTGAAAATTAATGTTCCTAGAGGCAAAAAATTAAAAGTTTAATTACAATAAATCCATATTAATGTTCTCATAAGAATTTTATAATATTTTTAAGTGAAAAAGCCAGCCAGGTCTGGGAGCCACTGCAATTAGCCCAAAATCACAATAACAGCAATAATACCAATTACGACACTTAACAACTGACCCTCGGATAAGACATGTGAGTGCACATGTGCACACACACACACACGCACACACACACTCTCACACACACAGTAATCAGAATCCACATTGTAACATCATGCAGGGAAATGCTTGGAAAATTAACAATCAACGCCTTTTATGAGATCTCTGTAGGACGGGCAGTATCATTGTCTATTGACAGCTTGAAAACAGAATTTCTTCATTCATTCAACAAATGTTCATTGAGCATGCCAGGCCTTGTTCTAAACCTTGGGGACCCAGCAATTAACAAAACAAGTAAAAATCACTGCTCTCTTGTACGCTACAATTTAGTGAAGGTAGACTAACAAAGGTGTTATATGGGATGAGCAATGGGCAGTGTTAGAGTTGAAATGTTAAGTGAACAAAAGAGCCTCATTGAAGAAGAGTTATTTGAGTAAAAACCCTGAAAGATTGCAGGGAGTAAGTCAAATGAATATCGGGAGAAGGGCATTCTGGGCTGAGGGAGCAGCGAGTCAAAGGCCCTGAGGTAGGTAAATGCCTGGCAGGCATAAAATGAGTGCAATACTGCCAGGGCAACTGCTGTGGAGCCAGGGATGTCACAGGGGACTGGGTCACATGGGCCTCGAGGCTATTCTAGAAAATATTCAAGTACAAACCAGTGTATGCG
The DNA here is from genome assembly GCF_001698545.2 of Rhinopithecus bieti. NCBI lineage: Eukaryota > Metazoa > Chordata > Mammalia > Primates > Cercopithecidae > Rhinopithecus > Rhinopithecus bieti. Next base: position 22,865 of record NW_016809845.1, on the reverse strand, counting down.
CATGTCTAAATTTTCCAGGAGGAATTTTGGGCAGCTGACCAAGTTAATTGCAATAAAAGACACACATTGACATGGGATCAAAAGAAGAAAGAAAATGAATAAGGATGGAAATAAACTACAGCCAGAAAGGCACTAGAAATGCCTAAAAAGATGATCTCCACATCTCCAACAGCTGGGACTCACTTTTCTTCTCAGCCTCCTAGGTGTCAGAGTAGGCATAAACGGGGAAATGCTATTCATCACCAAATGCACCATCCCCAGAGAATAAGTGCCAACAACTCAATCCGAGGGATTAAAACTGTCTTTGGCATTGTAATTAGAAAAGACTGCCTCCCCGGGGGATCATATATCCAGACTGCGTGAAGCAAAGCGGACAACAGCATCGCTAGCAGCACCCTTGCAATGAATGTGATGAGAAGCTTCCCAGATCCTGTTTCTTAGGTACAGTGCAAGGTGCTCAAGCCAGTTCTGCCAAGGGTGAAGAGAGGGCTGGGCATCTGAGGGGGCTACCCTCTGACAGAGAGACTGACCACACACAGATTCATAATATCAAGAAGCGGGGCAAGACCTCTCATCCTTCACGTAATCCTCACTGAATGGAGTTCCTTGAATCTGATTTTATGGTCAGAAAGAGTGACAGTGAGATCAGGACTGTCCTGGCACTGCCCAGAAAGCCACTGAATATAGCTCTTGTGGTTGCCAGTGGAGGACTAACCTCTGAGGCGTCGCAGAAAATAAACCAGAATGGAAATGACATACCTTTGTAGAAGCCAAGGATCTTGCTAAAAACACTTCGTCCTTGTGTCATGAGGTGAGCTGAGGATTACCACTGGTGGGGACAGGGATCACTTTAGAAAACTGCCACAAGTCTGCTTCAGTGCACAGACAAATAGGCAATCAGGGACCTGCCCAAAGTTCCCTCTCATCCAGCATGGCCAGAATTGTTTTACTCCAAAAAAAAATAAAGCTTTTGTCACCAGAGGCTTACTTGAGCCAAAATAAAACCTCCCAAGAGCACCTAGAGAAGAGCAGTATTTGAGATAGCCTGGCCACTCCCAAGACACTGCATGTCATGTGGGGGTTATTGGTTAGTTGAGGGTTGGGAGATATCGCTGGCATCAGGGGGCCCAGGGTCTTTTAAAAACAAGAGCACGTAATGTTCAGCGTCTTCGTGATTTCCTAGGTGGGGCTGTGATGTAACTACTCTCCAATATGTCAAACCTTCAGCAAAATCTGCTATAGATAAAAAAGGAGCTGGGGAACATCTAGCAAAGGAAATAATGTAAATTATTTATTTACATTATTTTATTTTATTACCTGAATAATGGACCTTCTCTTGGAAGAATTATTTTGAGGATTAATTGTCTAAACAGGAATCATCTAGCTCAAGATGCTGAAAGCATGCCAGAGGTAAATTAAAGAACTTTTACTCTCAATAGCAGGGTCTTTGCTCATCTCTCTGAGGCTCTGACTACATAAACCAATCCTCAAGCCCATAAACACGCACACCTACTCCACAGCATGCACCTCAGGTGTGTCCAGGAGGCTAATGGGTAGTACAGACCTCTAGACAGAGGATCAGGGGTCACAGAGGACAATGGGTCAAAGGAGTTCTTCCTAGGGGACAGAACTAGAGTCTGCCTGGGGCACTCTGTCCACTGCCATGGCTAACGTGCTCATGGGGCTTCCCAGGAGTTCAGCATCACTCTGAATGATGGCCATGTCATCTCCCTTTCCCCTTTCTGCCAAGTGGGATGTTTACTGCATTTATCCTGTCCCAATTCTAGGACTGTATCTGGTGTGCTTTGGGAGGGAGGACTGCAGACAACCATGAGCATCAGTTTGTTTGTTTAAGCTCCTGAGTCACAGTATAGCAAGGAGCCCATCTTAAGCTGATGGAGTCCAGAAGTTCTGGGCTTTTGAACGGATCCAGAGGCTGGGTGGGATTTGAAGGTTGTCTGCCTTAAGGACGAGGTGTGCATGCTCTGTGTGAGGGAAAATCAATGAAACATTTGGTAAACACAAGGGCTAACTATGGAAGAGTGTTTTCACTGGTTATCAAGATTTCTTTTTTTTCTCTGAGCACACAACTGAACTGCATTTTCAGCCTCACTTTCCTGTCCCCATGGCCATGTGACTGAGTTCTGCTCAATGAGATGTGACAGGTGACACTTCTAAGTCTGGCTACACAATTGCAGAGGACATCCCTGATGCTCTCCCTTGTATGTAGACAGCATAATGTCACCCAGCATGGTTTCTGAATGAGTCATTTGATCTGGGGCCTGGCCTGACTGAGAGGAGCATGCACATGCACACACCTGTGCACCCTAGCAATCAGGAACACTTATTTTGGATTTTACATGAATGAGAAATAAACTGGAATGGGGTAGAGACACTTTTAAACTTACAGGGTAAATATTCAGGTAAGGAATTCACTATGCTGGTCTCTGACCACCCCAAAACTTCTCTGAAATTCTGCTGTTGCAGTAGCCCTGTGTTAGAAGCTCCTTTGCAAATCAAAGGAAAAGACTCTGGTTCCACAGTGGTTGAGAGCAAAGCGGAGGAAACAGACCCACAGCAGGAACCAAAATGATCACGAGATGAATTCCATGGATGCAGAAAGAGACAAGAAAGGTGGAACTAGGAAGGGGCTTCCCTGAGAACGACCACAGTTCTGCTGTGGCAGGCTTTGGGTTCCCCTCCATAAGCTGGATGAAATCTCAAGCTGTTTTTAAATATTGAAGGGAGCATGACTTCTGGAGTCTAAGGCTTCTAGGCTAGACTGAAATATCTGTCTCCTCCAGTCCCCAAGGACAGGGGCACTGACTTCCTTTTTTAGTGTTCTAGGGACCTAGTAAATTCAGTAAAGCAGCCTCATTGGACTTTATGATGAAGCCCTGGTAATAAATGGTTTACACCCAACTTTACCACCACAGCCATCTCCATCCCAAATCTGAAATCAGGAACTTTATGTTACTCAGGATAAGACCAAAGACAGATTGGCTCTCCTCCACTGGAAGAACAGGCAACAGCAGCTCAAAGTGCATTAAACAAATGCACACACACATATCCACACCCACACACTACACAACACCCCACAGACACACACACATCACACGCACACAGCACCACACATACACACACACGTGTACTCACCATACCCACACACCACACACATACACATACTATACACATACACATACACATACCACAGACACATACGCACCATATACATACATATGCACACACAATCTCTAGCCTGGCTATATCATGCTGTGTAAAATGAATTTTTTTTCATGATATTCCCGCAAGCAGTTATCTTTCCAAAGTATAGAGGCAGTGAGACTTGATTCATGAAGGGAAAGCTGCCTGAATCAATAGCCAGCTTGAGTGACATGATATGATTTTAGTGTGATTTCTACATCATTCACCAAGCACTCATTGGGCACTAACCACACACCAGACACTGTACTTGGCGTCTGAGAAACTGGGTGCTGAGGGCATGATCCCTGTTCCCAAAAGGCTTTGTATTTGTAGCAGCTGCCATGCTGGCTCTAGGATTCAAGATAACCTGTTCCAAGGGAAGTCACTAAACTCTAGCATTGATGTGACAATGCTTACTCTTTCCTGGTTGCTCAGTGGTCCACCCCCTGCAGGCATGCTGGACTCCACAGGGCAGCAGGGTGCCTCAGGAGGGCAGCAAAGGGCTGGAGAGGAGCACATTGGAACCATGTGGGCCTGCAGGGCATAGCTTTCTCCCGGATATCCCTCCCACCCTGCTGCCTCACCCGGGGGCTTATTTCTATTGGCAATCTCAGTAGTGCACATCCACGTTTAGATAAGTGGCACTAAAATAAAATGGACTGTAATTATTGTTATAGATTACAGTAATTACAGATGGGAAAGGGCCGATTAGATTAGCATGCCCCACCCCCCGCCAGGACCCGGCTGATAGGAAGGAGATTTGTGCAATAGGCAATGAACCTGCTGCGAGCATTGGATGTCACTATGGCCTCCCAGGGCCCAGGCTGCAAAGGGCAGGGTGTGGAGGAGGAGTGGTGGCAGGGAGAAGCTTTCAACCTGAAAATAAACCAGCCATTAAGAAATGGGGCCTCTCTCCAGCCTGCCTGGAGGTCACACCTGTGAGAGCTGGGGGCAGAGCCATGGCTGGGGCTTGCCCCAGGGCCTAGGCCCCCTGCTATGAGAGGCTCCCCCTCTGTCTCCCAGCTGCCATCCACCATCTCCCATCAATGCCCTGCAGCCGTGGCTGGAGCACAGCACCCACGGAAGATGACTGTGACATTGAGCAAGTTACTTATATGTTCTCTGAGCCTTGTTCCCATTGGTCGCTGAAGAGACCATTCGCATTCATGCAGTGTGGTGGTGAGATCACAGACATAGTGCATCCAGGACAGTTCTGGAAGGGTCTGGTAAATGTGCCTGTCCCTGCCCCTGCCCCTGCCCTGGCCACTCCCAGCTATCCAGCTGGGCCTACTGATGCTGACAACCTCATTGTCTGGATCTGAACCCTCTGTCCTCAGGTCCATCATGGCCATGGACTCTGCTTTGTCCTCTGAGTCTGTTGTCCACCTGGACCCAGGTCATAAGAAGTCCTGTGGGTGAAGCTAGCGGCCTGAGCAGTTCCTGCCATGTCCTGGGGCTGGGCACCCACCTTCATGCTGGACTTGAAAAATGTAGGCCTCATTCCTCTCACTCATCTTTCCCATAGGAACTGGAGCTATGCTTTGAATCCTGGGAGGGAACAACAAGGGACTGATGTCATGGGTTATCTCCTGTCCAACCAGCTCCATTTCCCTTCTAAGAGCCTGCCCAGCTCTGTGACATCCACTGCTTCTGAGACACACAGGACCGCCCATTGATGTGGACCACAGTGGAACCAGGTAAATCCTCAGCTCAGCACACTGCCCAGTTGCATCCCCACCATTCCCCAGCCAGCCTAAATGGGTGGGTCTGCTGCCAAGCCCACCCCACCTTGCCCCTCTCTGCTGCTGTGCCCTGCTGCCATCTGACAGCCAGGGGCCCCCATGCCACCAGCACTCCCCCTCTCCAGTTTCTTTCTACTCCTGATGCTTCTGCTCCTAGGACTGAGAAGGTCCCCAGTGGCTCACAGAATCCATTTCCAAATCCCTCCCCAGGGTCTGGCCCTGGTTCCACTCTTTGCTCTTGTCTCCTGTTACCCCTGCAAAGTACTGAGCACATCACAAGGATCTGCTAACTCATCGGTCACCCTCCGGAGGCTATAAACTTCAAAAAAAAAAAAAAAAAGAAAGAAAAAGAAAAAAGTTATTTTGCCTTTTAATTACCCCTTAGCAGAATGTCTGACACACAGCAGACACCAATTAAAAGCTGATGAATGAGGGGGAAAAAATCAGGAATTATTGACTGCCTAGATGCTTGCCAGCCTTTTTCTTTCATGATTTGCTCTTTCTCTGTGGGAGAAACTTTTCTTATAAAATATGGTCAGGGCAGGGAAGTGCAGTGAGCCTGGCCAGAAGAGCAGACATTCACTGCGATGCTAGACAGAGATGAGGGTGGTGATAAGCAGGCCCAGTGAGTCAAGAAGAAAGAAGAGCATGGCAGATTGCAAAGGTGGCCTCCTTTTCTCTCTGGGGAGACACCTGAGCTGGAAATGAAACATCTGAACAGAGCCTGAAAGCACAGGAACTTCTAGGCTATGCCAGGCTTATTGTACCCCATTGAGAGACTTAGTCAACGTAAGTAAACCAGCAGATTTTAAATTCCGTATGGCCTCATCTCCTGCCTGGTAGCCCTTCCTGCAAGGGTGCAAACTCCAAAGCTTGCCATGGAATTTGCACAGCCTAGCTTGTGTTTTTAGGTTATTGTCTCTGCTCCTAATATTCACCAGGAAAAGTTGAATCTAACTTAAATGCTTTCCCGAAAATCTCCAAGTTGCTGCTGGGCCCATTTTTGTTTTCTGGCTCAAAGGTTTTCCCCTTGGCTCCACCCTCTGCATGGATAATCAAAGTACAGATGTGTCCATGAGCCAAAAGCATCAGTGGTGCTGCCCCCTCGCCCCAGCAATCGAGCCTCAACCCCGTTCTCCACCATCATGCCTCTGAAGGCTAATGCACCCAACACATCCAACCAACCTTGACTTGGGATGATCTGCAGCAATACAGAGTCTCAGAAAAGTGACCACTTGGCAGAGAATCTAGAGACCCCACATCCTATGGGACAGATCCCACCAAAGGCAGCCTCTCTGTTTGCCTTCTGCATCCTTCTTTCATCCCCATTGTTCTCGCTCAAAGCCAACATCTGATCAGATGGAAGTAGAATAAGTCATATCTGGTTCCTTCTATACCATGCAATACCCATGGTCAGATCTCATGCGTGGAGGAGCCAGGCAAAGTCAACTTCATACATGTCCTAAATGCACTATTGCATTTGGCCTCTGGTCCTCTGTCTTGGGGACTCCTGTTTCCCACTGGTGAGTAAGTGGAGGCAATGGCTGGATGGTCCCTGCATGCAGTTATTTACTATGCAATCCTCAGAAAGACCAGAAGTTAAAAACTACTAACGGTGGACCCTTCTTAGAGGAAACACTTGGAGTCTGAGGGCATCTCTTGGAAGATGTCTGGTTTCTTGCCTTTGGTTCTCTGTTCCAATCCTTGTATCCCAACAGCTCAAGGGCTCCCTCAGGCCCGCAGGCTCCTATTTCAGCTTCCCCTGACTCTCATCAGAAGAATCTGATCTAGACTGGAAAAGATGAAGTCTCCCACTGAAATACAGCCACTCTAACCTGGAGCCCACCTGGTCCTGATGAGCTTCCTCTGCTTTAGGGGGCAGGACCATGGACCTCTCTGCCCAGCCTCTGCCTCTCAAGAATGTTGAGCCTCTCACTGGGCTAGTCTCAGAGTCAGACTCTTGGGAAGAGGCCTTGGAGCCCTGCAGCAGACACTGTCACAGCCCTACAGACTTCCATGGGTCACTAGAGCTCTCCAAGGTTTGTCATGCCCCTGTACCTTTGCCTTTTCTTTTTCCTCTGCCTAGAACATGGTTTCACTGGTTCTTTCTGTGCTTTTCTCTCTCAACATTTGGGTTTCCATTTGTATATCAAGACTTTACATAATATATCCTTGCCACCAGTACGGCTGCAGTCCCATCTTTATCAGAGCTCCTCTATTCCTACTTAGCATTCAATTATTATGTTTAGGTGTGTTCTTTCTTATGGTCTTGTCTCCCCTAAATATTGGGGTCCCCATTAAAGCAGGGATGAGTCTGTCTGCCCAAGGTCTTATCTGTAACATCAACCAATGTGGCTGGCTCATAGTGGGGCCAGTGACGTTTTCTTGGCCAACCTCATGAATTTATTCCCCAGTGAAAGGCAAGCCCTAATTGTTCCCACACAAGTCATTACCCACAGACTTTTTCAGGCCTGAGTATCTGGGAAGGCTCGTCCTCTTCTGGGTCACTGATTTATTCTTGCGTTAGGACAGTCTGGCACTGTGAAATGGGACCTGTTTCCCTTCTCACTGTGGCTAGTTGGAGATGCACAGGCACATATGGAGTGTCTGGAGCTGACCTCTAGCAACTAATCAAGTCCTTCGCAGATGAGTTGCTGAGCACCAGACTGCACCAGCCAGGAGGGCTTTCAGCTGCTTTGGAGATGTCAGCCCAAGTTAGGACTTGGCTGTGAAATAAAACTAGGCTAGAGAACTCGGGGTCGGGGGAGGCAGGGTGGGCACATGCATTTGTATACTTAGCTTTCCACCAGCTTCATCTTGCATCTCTGCCCTCATTTTCTCTTTGCCCTAATTTCCCCCATATCTTGATTAAGAGGAAAAAAACCAAAAGATACTTCCCATTGTACATTAAGTGTTTCTGTAAACTGTCAGAAATCCTTTTCTGGAAGGAGGCAGAATATAAATAAGTAAATATAAATAAATAAATGAGCTTTGTCTTCTTCCCCAGGGTGCCCCTCTGCTTGGATTCAGGTCATCTACATGTCTATTTATGATCTATTTTCAAATTTCAGGATTGTGACTGTGTACGCAGGAACCACAGAGCTGGCTCTGGAGCCGAGACACCTGCCAAAGCTGACACTGCACCGAGCGCTGCCGTCCGTGTGCAGGCTGGTGCCCACCTAGAGGGCCCTGGGGAAGATGCCAGAGCAGCCACAGAGTGGAGAGGACCTGTAAGCACCCCAGACTGGGCAGCACTATCCAGGAAAATTATGGATAATACAGAGGTGTCTCTCTCCCTGGGTCTCAGCTTGAATTTATAGAAAATGGCAGTTTGGAACAAAGACCACCTCTGAGGGTGAAAATGGGTCTCAAAGCTCCTGGTGCAGTGCCCAGGTCCAAGTATGGTTCCTATTATTAAACAACCCTTCTGGTAACACAGGCAGGCTTCAGAGGATGCCCTTTCAGCTGTAGCTTTACGAATTCCTTTGCCACAATTAAAGCAGCAAACACTTTCAGGTTCCTCACAGCTGAGAGGAAGGAACTGGGATGGCTTCAGAACTGCCCATGGATGTGACAATCCCCCAGGAGATTTGGGGGCCTCACAGTCACGGTAGCAGAGGCCAAGAGCAGAAGGTGGGTCCTGAATATCCCTACACTGTGGCACTGTGATCTCATTCAATGCAAACCTACAGTACAAACACAAGTGCAATTTGCAAGTCTGAGTGATCAGGCCCTGAGACCCTCTGGCTTCCCCCAGGCTGAAGAGCCCCAAGTTCTACGGTGGCAGCACCCGCCCTCATGGCTCTTGGCGTCCACACCTGCTCTTCCATCTCCAGAGAGCCCTCTCCCTTTTCCTGACTCTGCCTCTGGCCTCAGCTTAGATTTACTTTGTCTGGAAGCTTTTCCCAGCGGGCAGTTCATCCTCCTCCAGCCAGGCTGGGACTGCTGCTGCATGTTCCCGGGTCCACCCACCTCTCCTATCACAGCATGACTGAGCCTGTCCACCAAAGCAGATGAGGACCGGCCCAGGATGTAGGAGGACAAGGCTGTGTTTCCCTTCGTCCCCTGTCATTCCCCAGTACCTAACCCCATGACTGGCAGATATCACGAACTCAATAAATATAGATGGAGCAGGAGAATGATTAAATGAGATGACATGGAGTCTGCCAATCCCCAGCAGTTTGTGACTAGGCAGTTGTCCTCAGGGGACCTGGCTCCACACCCAGAGGCCATTTCAGGCCTTGGGAAAGGGAAACTGGAAAGAAACAAACAAGGTCTGCATCTCTGAGGAGACTGCAGGACAGGCAGATGATGAGGGAGATTCAGAGTGGGACAAAAGGGTGGTTCTATCAAAGGAAGGGCCTGTCTGGGCAAAGGGATTGTGTGTGTCGGGGGGTGGAGTTCAGGGCCTGTCAGCATGGGGCACCAAGGTATGCTGAGGTCACTAGGTTTAGAGCAGGCCCTGACCTGAGTCGGACCAGGAGCCTCCTGGCAGGGAGCATCCAGGCCCTTGGTCCCCTCGTCCATTGTCTGGGTCAGGTGCATATGAGGATGGTCACTCCCATGCTTCATGAGTGGGCATCTGAGAAAGATGCGGCTGACGGAGGTGGCTGACAGTACAGGGCCGCCTGGCTTCTCCACCACCCGCTCCTCACAACCTCTCAAGCGCCTCGACCAAGCCCTCGTCCTGGCTTCACAGGACCCTCTCTCCCCAGCTCCTCTGCTCTTTAGAGACCAGGTACAGCCCCACTGTCTCTGAGGCAGAGTAGAGAAACTTGCTGGGCTTTGGTTCTAGCCTTCCTGAGGGCCTGGGGGCAACACACTCTACTGCCCCCATGGTTATCTACTCCCCTTCTAATCCTGCCTTTCCCAGAGACAACGAGCGACTTCACCCCCGGCAATGGCCACCCATGGCGACAGAAGCACACCAGCCAGGCAGTGACACCCAATATCAATGCCCACCCGGCAGCTCAGGTCCGAGCAGAATACAGATATCCTCAGATGAGAGCATTTCAGGGAGCCCACAGACGACGTGACTGATGTCCCTGGAGAGTCCAGGTTGATCCCCAAATCCAACAGGAGGCCAAGCAAGGCAGAGACTGTGTTGTGGTTTCCAGCCACACCCAGGCCGTGAAAGATGCCCCATAGTGAGATGGAGCACAGGACCTGAGGGCAGAGGGCCAAAACCCTGACTTGGGCAATGCAGATCTTAGAAGAATTTTCTGAAAGTTCCCTCCCATTTTGAATCCTGAAAATTATGTATAGATACACATCCAGGACAAAGTGAATCAAAAACTTGGAGAGAGAGAACTCACCAATTCTCACAGAAGCCAAGGACAGCCCCAGCAAGCTCCTGACTTCAGTCCCCAGTCCCTCCCTACACTTTCTGAAACAGGGAGCCAGCTCTCTTTAAAGGTGAATGATAATCAGAAAGAAAGCAATAGTATATAAAAGGGTGTTTCTATCAAAGGAAGGGCCTGTCTGGGCAAAGGGATTGTGTGTGTCGGGGGGTGGAGTTCACACAGAATGTCCCCAAATCATGAGTAAGGGAGGGAAAAGCCAGCATGGGGAGAAAAGCAGATAAAGAAAATGTAAAAATCCATCACAAGGAATTATCTCTTAGGGCAGAAAAGATTAATAATTCAGGCAAATATTCTCCCAAGTCTCAAAAAAGTTACAGATAACATGGTCTCTTGAAGGAAAAAGAAATTCAAGAAGAGATACAAGAGTTCAAAGAAAAGATAAAACAACAGACAGAGAAAAAGCAAATAGTTCAGGTTAGGGAAGAGACAAAGCCAGGGGACCCTGGCCTTTTGTGCACGGGACACAGTGGGGAGGGCTGGGCTGTGGTCCAGCGGGGAGGATGCAGCATCAGGAGTAAAAGGAGCAGCTGAGTCCCTGGGTCCCCCAGGCAGGAGGCCAGTGAACCAGCCCAAAAGAATGTCCTCACTTTAGGTTCTGCAAGCCTAACTGCATTCATGAACTAGCACATAACTTAAATTATCTACCCAAGCTGGCCAAACCACAGAGCATAGCTTTCCCCAAATCCTCCTTCCACAAGAATGGGACCACAGCCTCCCTGAAACCATCACCCACTCCATTGAAGGATTATGCCTCAATTGTCAGTGCCACCAGAGATCTGCCTTGACGCTCAAAGCTCCTGACGGTGGCAGCAGCCACAGCCGCAGCAGCAGGAAGAAACAAGTTGTAGCTGTCAGCTCTGAAATGCAGACAGTGTTGTCCCCGTTTCTGGATGATGCCACAGCACTTGGGGCCTCAAATAAATCCTGTATTGATATTTCCTCCAGTGGAGGGAGCCCTGGCGAGCTGCCTTTCAATATTTTTAAAATGATTTTCCCTCTTGGCTGCACTTCATAAGTCATCAGACACTGGAAGCCAGAATCCTCTTTCTTGCTGGAATGATTTGTTCTCTGGCAGAGTACAGGGTTTATGACTCCGGAGGAACCCAGCTTGCGATCTGAGCTGAGAGGTGCCAAAGGCCTCAGGATCCTGGTCTCTCTCTCTCCCCACTCCTCTCAACACTGGCTAAATGAAGCGACTGTTGCAGCTCTGTCCAAGCACCCAGATCCACGGGGCAGGTTCAAAGGCAGGGCCACTCCAGACCTCTCAGGAAGCTGTGGTTTTCCTCTCAAGCTCGAAGCCTCTTCCTCCTGGTATCCCAGTGGAATGATGGAAATGACACCCAGAGTCCTGCAGGGAGGAGGCCACAATGACCCTTTTCTGAGTTCCCGTCCAACAACACCACACGAGTACCTACAGGGCTGTGAGAAGGTGGGCCAGCAGAGCAGACAGAGAAGAGTCAGCAGGGGCACTTGCCCATCACAACGATGGCAGTGAGGAGGGTGTGAAACATTTCAGATTAAGTCAGATGCCTACGCTGAGGTCATCAGTACCTGCTTCAGGGCTCTGCCACACCCTTGTCCCATCCCTGCCTAAGTAGCTTTTCCATCATACGACTTCTGGCAAGTGCCACATATCAGCTCCAGAGTGCAGGCATGCCTCCTGTCTGGAGCTCAACACTCTCGATGGGCTTTGAAGCCTTTCCAGGTCCAACGTCCATCTTCATCTCCCAAAGGGTTCCATAATCCAGCTATGTGAAACCCACTACCTCAACCGGAAGCAACTCTTGGCACTGCCATATGCACTCCTTGAGCGGCGTCCTGGGACTCTGCAGGTGCTTCTGCTGGATCCTTAGTCTGCCCCCACCTGGAAGCTGCTGTCCATACAGCAGCACAGGTGTGCTCTCTGCAGTCAAGGTGCACTTGAACCTCCACTAATCAATCACTTTCTCTTCTAGAGTCTCTTACCCAGCTCCTCTTACATGAATTGTCTGTCACTGCTCTCGATTTTAAGCTTTTGGAGACAAAGACTATATTTCTTATTCATAACTTTATCTGCATAATCCAGCCCAGGCCTAGATGAAGGTCAGGAAAGATGTGACTGGAGGAATCCAGTTCTGCCCTTGGACCGACAGCTATCAAGTGAGTTTTCCAACTTCTTCAGGCCCTGATGGTCTCTGCAGGGCTCCACCATTTGGCATCTCTGGTACGCTCACTGATAGTAACTTTTACAAGATACAGCACATACAAAATACTCCACAAATGATAGCTATTACTACCATGGTAAAGGTCATGAAAACTATATGAAAAAATAAAAGCATTACTATAGTAAGAGTCAATCAACAGTGGGAAGGAAAACTCACTGGTCTTAGGCTGAATGATTTAACCTGGCATTTTCTAAAATGAATTCTGCAGAGCATTCCTGGGATAGTCCTGGGTCTACCAGGAATGACAACAACAACAAAAGCTTTGCATTAAATGAACTTAGGAAGAAAAAAATGGAGACAACAGAATTAAACAGATTTCTTTACTACAGACTTTTAATATGATAATGAGTATTATGAATCATGATAAGATAGATTTAACATGCAGCATTTCCCATACTTAGTTCTCCCCGGGGCCTTTCCTTCAAGAAGCATCTCCTTGAAGGACTGCATCTCCAAGCATACTTTTGGAAATGCTGAATTAATCTCTCTGTCAGAACAGGTGTTTCAATGGATTGTTTTTACCCAAATGAAGGCTGTAGATTTTCCACTGCTGAGGTTATTTGGTTAGCCTCTACCCATCCTGCCATAATGATTTAAATGTCAACTCTGTCACCCATCATTTTAGCTGCTTAATATGATCAGTAACCTAATCATTTATATGATTTATAACATAGGACAAAAACAAGCACAGCTATTTCCATCCCTGAGATTGAATCTCAGAGCATCGGTGCTAAAGAGAAAAAGTGTGTCAGGCAGTGAATGTTTTCAGGATCATGTTCACAATAAAGTCAATAATGAATTTTATAAGTGTGTTTCTAATCATGTTCTTGAATGACAGTCAGTGACATCACACCAAAAATATTTGATGAAATGAATCTCCACAGAGGAAAGCAATTATCACTGGAAGAATTTTGCTGATTATAAACGTTAGTGTCCAAAGGATTGACGGATTGAATAGCTTTCAGGTAATCTACTAAAAGTGTTGTTTCTCTCAATCTAGCTTTGATGGGGGTTAAGTAATGGCAATGGCAAGTTCAAAGTTTTACTTCTAAGCCAGTGCCTGGGGTGCAGCCAGTAGTATTTACCACTGGGTGCTAATAGACCCAAGTGATGTAAAGGCAGCTGATGTGGAGATAAGACCCTGCATTTGCCTCCTGTAATCATAAGACAGTAGAGCCATGCCCTTGAGGTCAAACACTGATGGAGAAGCGTGAAGCTGACATACTGCCAAATGATTGCTTTTCCTGCCTGAAAGACACAGCAAATTCAAAGTGGATTACTTACCAACCTCTTGCACTATTTACATAGGTCTCCAGTTGAAAATGGCAGATGACACATTCTCCGCCAACTTCTAACTAAATATAAAGACACGGAAATGATGAAAATATAGAATAAAAGATGAAGACAATACTGACAGTCATCCCACTGTAAATATTAGGAATTTCCCTTGAATATAGGTGGATGGATATGGACTGAGAAATATAATCACTGGACTACCTATGCTTTTGTCCAAAAGACAGGACAGTCTCACCACTCTGAATCACCACAGAAGGATATTCTAACATCATTCATTCCTTCTTTGATTGTTCTTGAAATTAGAGGCCCAAGGTTTATGCCAAATTGAATAGTGCATAGCAATTCCTCTACTGTGTGCTTCCTGTTTCTGGGGCAGCCAGACCATTTTCTCTATCTCCCCAAACATATGACAGCAAAAGACATTAAAAGGTGTTCTGCAGCATGTCAGTCTTACAAGATGCACCTAAAAGGTGTCCTGCAGCATGTCAGTCTTACAAGATGCACCTCAGAGAGCTTCATCTAGTCCCACCTCAAGAAGCCACAGTTATCAAAGGCTCTCAGAAGCCATTTAGTAAATAATCCTGTAATGATTTTGTTTATTTCAATATTTCTTAAATGCACTTGAATACAAGGCATTTTTATTTTTCATTTATCATCTATATACATCCTGAAGAACTAGTGTTCCCTGAAACATATTTTCAGAAAATGTTCTAAATTAATTTAGGGAAAACAATTACCAGGAAGCAGGAAGACAGGAAACAGGACGTGGAGGAGAAAGGAGACAGGCAATGGCACATCGAATCCTGGCACCCATAATGCCCACCAGCAAAGCACATTTGGCTGAGACAGAAAGAATCTCAACATCTTACAGCAAGGCTTGCAGTTACTTGCTGAGCAATCCAGAGAAAGTGACCATAGGTAAAACAATATACACAACAGTAAACAACATCTTCCAAATGATTCAGAGGACATGTTTATCATGAAACTATTATGAAGAAGAACTGAGGGAAGAAAACAGGCTGAGATGGAGAGCCCCAGGAAGAGACAGAAAAAATGACAAGCTGAACTTAAAAGGGGAGCTGGTGAGTTAAGGGAGGACTGCAAACAAAACCTAACCTCTAATCCCAGCATTGGAATTGATGAAGAAAAGACTGGATCAGTCATGGGAAGCCTTCTCTTCCTGACAATGTGAAAGGAATGGTCAGAGATAGCAATGACAAGGGACAAGGGGAATGATGTGGAGAGAATAGAGAATAAAGGTCAAAGCCAGAATCACAGATGATTCTGGGAAAACTAGTGCACAAACCAGAAAACCCACAAAACTTTGACAGGATCAAAGAAGACACCACTGGAGAAATACTTTTGAATTTTAAAATAATCACCTGTAAGCCAAAGGGACTTACCACACTCTAAACAAAGTTCTTAAAATAAATCTAGACATATTGTGATTAAAATATTAATTGGACAAAGAATACACACTATAACAAATTCTTATAGAGAAAAAAATGGTGTTGACTAAAAAATCTACTTTATTTCAGACCTTCCATTTTATACACTAGAAACAACAACAGAAAGGAGTAAATGTCTCCAACTTACATAATGTCACAAGAAGTGCATTCTGGATTAAGAAGCACATTGCAAGATATAAAAGGCTCAGAAAAAATCAAAAGTGGCTTGCTTGGAAAAACAGCATGAATATATAATCTAGCCACTCTGAAAATTAAGAGGTCTAGATGGGCAAATCATGGTAGAAAAGCAATGACTTTGAACACTGAAATAATTTAAGCTCATAGTTAAAATGTTCTAACTCAAAAAAAAAAAAAAGTAGCAAATAACCTTTCAGAACAATTTGACATCAGACCTCAACAGCAACAGAAACATTAGTTTCAATAAGACAACACAGTAAGATATTTTAAGGCATTTTAAGTAAAAGAACATTAAATCTGAAATTTTATATCCAGACAAATTGCCTTTCAAATGTCATAAAAATATTTTCAGACATACAAGGAAGGCTTCATTAGTTTTGTCTAACAATGACCCATTTTAGAAAGACTTTGTGATAAAGTATTCAAATAAGAAAAGACACAAACCTAACAAATGCTGCAGGAGACACATGAAGTAGGAGTGATAAAATATCTGGAAAATTGTCTTTTGTCTTTTAAAAGGCTAAGAGCACTGCCAAATGGAAAGGATAAAGTATATATATAAGAAACCAAAACGAGAATAAAAGAAACTCGCAGGATGATGTGGTATGAAGCTGTTAAATTTCTTCTTATTTGAAAAAGAGTTTTTTAAAAAACCTCAAAACACTGGATAATTTAAAACAAAATTTCAAATTTCCTTTTTTTAAAAAAATCTCAACTTTTATTTTATTTTATTTTTTTCAATAACCAATTTTATTTTATTTTATATTTTTATTTCTTTTTTATTCTACTTTAAGTTCTAGGGTACATGTGCATAACGTGCAGGTTTGTTACATATGTATTACTTGGTGCCATGTGTGTGCTGGCCACCCATCAACTCGTCGCCACCCATCAAATTTATCCACTCTGATATCAGCTATAACTCCCAGTGCACATCCCTCCCCCTCCCCCTCCCATGATAGGCCCAGTGTGTGATGTTCCCCTTCCGAGTCCAAGTGATCTCATCGTTCATGTTCCCACTATGAGTGAGAACATGCGTGTTTGGTTTTCTGCTTCTTGCTGACAGTTTCCTAAGGAATGATGGTTCTCCCAGCTGCATCCATGTCCCTAAAAGGACCGCAACTCATCCTTTTTTATGGCTGCATAGTATTCCATGGTGTATATGCGCCACATTTCTTTTTTTTTTTTATTTTTATTTTTATTTTTGTTATACTTTAAGTTCTAGGGTACATGTGCATAACGTGCAGTTTGTTACATATGTATTATTTGTGCCATGTTGGTGTGCTGCCACCCATCAACTCGTCAGCACCCATCAATTCATCATTTATATCATGTATAACTTCCCCATGCAACTCCCTCCCCTCCCCCCTCCCATGAGAGGCCCAGTGGTGTGGATGTTCCCCTTCCCGAGTCCAAGTGTCTCATTGTTCGCAGTCCCACCTATGAGTGAGAACATGCGTGTTTGGTTTTCCTCTTCTTGTGATAGGTTTGCTAAGGAATGATGGTTTCCAGCTGCAATCCATGTCCCTACAAAGGACGGCAAAATCATCCTTTTTGGATGGCTGCATAGTATTCCATGGTGTATATGTGCCAATTTTCTTAATCAAGTCTGTCACCGATGGACATTTGGGTTGGATTCCATAGGTCCTTTGCTATTTGTGAATTAGTGCCGCAATAAAACATACGTTGTGATGTGTCTTTGTAGTGGAATAATTTATAATCCTTTGGGTATTATACCCCAGTAGTGGGATGGCTGGGTCTATGGTACATCTAGTTCTTTAGATCCTTGAGGAAATTGCATACTGTTTTCATAGATGGTTGAACTAGTTTACAATCCCACCAACAGTGTAAAAGTGTTCCTATTTCTCCACATCCTCTCCAAACAACTGTTTGTTTCCTGATTTTTTAATGATTGCCCCCCCCCCCCCCCCTTTCTAGCTGGTGTGAGATGGTATCTCATGTGGTTTGAATTGGCATTCTCTGATGGCGAGTGATGATGAGCATTTTTTCAGGTGTTGGCTGATGAATGTCTTCTTTTGAGAAATGGTCTGTTCATATCCTTTGCCCACTTTTTGATGGGGTTGTTTGTTTTTTCTGTAAATTTGTTTATCTCTTTGTAGACTTCATGGATATTAGCCCTTTGTCAGATGCATAGATTGCAAAAATTTTCCTCCCTTCTGTAGGTTAGCCTGATTCACTCTGATGGTAGTTTTCTTTTGCTGTGGCAGAAAGCTCTTTTAGTTTAATTAGGAATCCCATTGTCAATTTTGGCTTTTGCTGCCGTTGCTTTTGGTGTTTTAGACATGAAGTCTTGCCCATGCCTATGTCCTGAATGGTACTACCTGATTTTCTTCTAGGTTTTTATGGTTTGGCTAACATTTAAGTCTCTAATCCATCTGAATTAATTCTTTCGTATAAGGAGTAAGGAAAGGTCCAGTTTCAGCTTTCTGACTTTATGGCTTAGGCATTTTCCCCAGCACCCATTGATTAAATAGGGAAATTCCTTTCCCCATTTCTTGTTTCTCTCAGGTTTGTCAAAGATCCAGATGGCTGTAGATGTTGGGATTATTCTGGAGGACTCTGTTCTGTTCCATGTGGTCTATATCTCTGTTTTGGTACCAGTACCACTGCTGTTTTTGGTTACTGTACTATGTAGTATAGTTGAAGTTCAGGTAGCGTGACGGCCTCAGCTTTGTCCTTTTGGAGTAGGATTTCCTGGCAGTGCAGGGCTCTCTCTTTGGTTCCATTATGAACTTTAAAGCAGGTTTTTTCCTAATCTGTGAAGGGAACTCTATGGTAGCTTGCATGGGGATGGCATTGAAATCTATAAATTAACCTTGGCAGTATGGCCTTTTCATGATATTGATTGTTCCATCATGAGCCATGGTATGTCTTTCTATTTGTTTGTGTCCTCTTTGATTTCACTGCAGCAGTGGTTTGTAGTTCTCCTTGAAGAGGTCCTTTACATCCTTGTAATGTTGGATTCCTAGGTATATTTATTCTCTTGAAGCTATTGGAATGGAAGGTTCATTCATGATTTGGCTCTCTGTGCTGTACTGGGTAAAAGAATGTTGTGATTTTTGCACATTCGATTTTGATATCCTTGGAGACTTTGCTGAACGTTGCTTATCAGCTTAAGGAGATTTTGGCTGAGACAATGGGGTTTTCTAAATATACAATCATGTCATCTGCAAACAGGACAATTTGACTTCTTCTTTTCCTAACGAATACCCTTGATTTCTTCCTTGCCTGATTGCCCTAGCAGAACTATCCAAACTATGTGAATAGGCCAGTGGTGAGAGAGGGCATCCCTGTCTTGTGCCAGTTTCAAAGCGAATTTTCCAGTTTTGCTCATTCAGTATGATATTGGCTGTGGTTTTGTCATAAATAGCTCTTATTATTTTGAGGTACGTTCCATCAATTACAAATCAGACAATGTAAAAACACACATCATTCTCAGACATTTATAATACAGCTCCCGAAATGGATTACATTACTAAACAAGAACCAACTATGTTCTTAACCAAAGGTTACCAAGATAGAAACAAAACATAAGATATCTCTGTATATGAGAGGAAATATTTTAAAGTACTTTTATAATAAACTCCCAAGATTAGAGAAAAATCCAGATGTAGTTGTCTCATGCACGATGATAGGATAAAGCGATATCAAGCAGGAAACGGTCTACGCGCCGCTCGCGCGCGCGCGACCCAGAAACAGAAGAAGACTATCACACATTAGACTTATATACTTTGTATAGATATCGCACATTATAGATGGATATTACGAGGAAAAAGTATTTGTTGTGGTCTGTTTGTCTGTTGTTGTTAGGTTGTTTTGGTAAGCAGAGTTTAGAAATTGCATACAGCAAGACCTAAGAATCTTAAAGAAGCAACATAATTCCAAAGGGGGTAGCCTGATGTTGGCAGTAGCATGTAGGCGTGAATACGCGGCTCACGTGCAAGATCGTACATGGGGACAGTCCTCAGAGCTCATCAAGCTAATCTCTCATCCTCTAGACGTCTCTCTCCACCAGTTTATGCTGGTATACCTCTCAACAGGTCGCATGGCCACCGTTCTATGTGATCCGCGCCCGGCTAACGATTTCTGTATTGTTTATGCAGCGTCTGGTGCAATTATTAAACTCTTTCTAAGTCAGTTTAACCACTATGTAGACAGACCTATATGATACTCGCGATGTCTTGAGCTATAGAACCTTTCGCCAACACTTCCGCCTCAGTTCTTACTACGAGATATGTAAAGACTGAACTAGCACTCTTAAAGAAAGTGTAGATCTAAACTTTACTGGGATATATAATGTATGTCTAATCTCCATTGAGGCCACTCACACAGACTAATGAGTATTGCTGATGATGAACATTGTCTGTGGTCAGAATAGTAATTTTAGAAATCTATTGATGATTTTTTTGTAATAACAGAAACATCGTATGGAGAGCAGATTCTCTGACGTGATAGAAGCTCCCTGGGGTACGAATATTATTCATGTTACTGTCTAGAGAAAAAGTGATTATAACTGCACTAACGGTAACTCTCGTGGTGACGCTATTTTTAGATTTGTGAGAGAGAGAGAGAAATTCCTATAGGAACAGCAGACTTTTAAGAATGGGAGTAGACAACATCGGTAGCGTTAATAGTTATTATTCATGACTTGAAATAACCCATGTGAAATGGGTGTGGCAATATTCAAGAATGCTAATATAAAATTAGTAAATTATGAAAGCCAAAAGTTTTAATAAATTACGCTCTAAATGTCCTTTAAGACTACGACTAATCGAAGTTAGAAATATTTCTTGTCTTACGTATATGTATCCAAGGATGATTCATCTAATGGTATCGAATATTACAAAAATCATGCCATTACTTTTCTCGCTCGCCTTGTTTGTGACACACACACCACATTGGATATATTTTCTTAAAGGTTTTCCCACCAAAAAAGTTCTTGACATTCTGTACTAGCAATTCTATTGAACTAATCAATATTTAATGACAGATAGTGTTATGTTCTTTACATAGATTTTGTCACAATAAAAGCAGACATACTGTATATCCATCTATCTATAATGCATTCCACTATACTCTCTTTCCTGACTATGTTATACGCACCCATAATTTATTCAATTGCACAAGAAGCGCGTATGGTTACATGACCTAGGTTCACTCAGTTAGGTATTCTAATAAGCGGACAACCCAAATCATACAGATGGTAAGGAAAGGGTGTATACATGTAAAATATCTAACTAAAAGTGTTAAATAAAAATCTTTAAAACAAAATTCTAAATAACCAAATAACAACAGCGATTTATGAGTTTTTATTAAACAAATTAATGGATAAGATCCATGTCATCACCTCACAGAGACCAAATAAAACATTTCGCATAATATTTAATGTCCATTTATGATAAAATTATAATAATATTAGGGAATGGAAAGAAAGTTCTCTTATTTTGATAAAAGGATCTATTAAATGCACCATTTAATAAACATAACCATAATAAATGAGAAAATGTAAAGCAACTGCTTTAAAATCAGAATACAAAATGATGTTCAATATTAACAAATCTATTCAACATTATACTACATGTTCTAGAATATACAATTATAGGAAAAAAAAAACCCTAAGAATTAGAAATATGAAATTAAGAGAGATTATTTTCAGATTACGTTTGTATATGAAACAAACAAAACTAATCTTGAGAAAAACTATTAGCTATACGAGATGAATTTAGCTAGATAAACGAATAGAAAATCTCTCTATAAATGTTACTTATTTTTCTATACACCAAACAATTAGAGAAAACATCTTCAAAGGACAGCATTTACGATAGCAAATAAATCTAACAAAAATGTGCAACATCTCTATGAGGAAGTTATAAAAATTAGTGAAAGTCATTAAAGAATTTTAAAATGAACGGTTTAACCCATGATCAAGGAAAACAAGACATAATATGGTAAGGATATCAACTGTCTCTGAAATTGTTCTAGACAGCCAAAGAAATGCTAATCAAAAAAGCAACATTTCATAAGGAACTTGGAGGGAATAAAGAGCCAATAATAGCTAAGACATTTCTGAAGAAGAACTGGGAGAGAGGACCCAACTTTACAGATAATATGATTTACACGATTTATTATTAAGCCGTAGAAATTAAGATAGTTCAGTATTGGTACAGTGATAGATCAATTGACCATCATAATAAAATAGAGAACCCAGAAGCAGACTCACATATATATGAATATGGAAATTTGCCTATAGAAAACAGGAGGCATGATAAATCATTAGGCAAAGGACTACTGGATAAATAGAACTATGGTAAAATGCTTATTCATAACCTTTTAAAAATGAAATTGTATGCCAACTCATATTATACACAAAATTTATCTCCACATAGATTCAGATCTTACATTTAAAAGGAAAAATAGATAAATTTTAATAGGGATAACTCTGAATCCTGGTCATAACAGAGTAACTAGTAACTAGCACTTCCACCAATAAATAACTTAAAAACAGAAATAAATATACAAAACAAAACTGTTTTCAAACACTGGACAAGAGGCAGGGCAGAACTGTGACTGTCAAGATGTCAAGAGAAAAGAAACAGACGAAGAGAGTCCTGCAGTCTCACCAGAACTCCAAGCAGAATAAACACACACACACACACACACACACACACACACACACACCCCAAGGCACATTCAAATCAAATTGCTTATTTGCAGGATTTAAAAATCAAAACAATTAAACTCATGGAGACAGAGAGTAATTGGTACTAGCACTTTCACCATAAATAACTTAAAACAGGAATAAATATACAATAAAAACTGTTTTCCAACACTGGACGAGAGATTGGTTACCAGAAGGATGGTTACCAGAGGCTGGGAAGGGTAGTTTGGGGGGGGTGGAAGGTGGGGATGGTTAATGGGCACAAAAAATATAGTTAAAAAGAATGAGTAAGACCTACTATTTGATAGCACAGCAGTGTGACTACAGACAATAATAAGTTAATTGTACATTTAAAAATAACTAAAAGAGTATAACTGGATGATTGTAACACAAAGGATAAATGCTTGAGAGCATGGATACATTCCCCATAATGTAATTATTTCACAGTGCATGCCTGTATCAAAACGTCTCATGTATGCTATAAATATATACAACTATTATGTACCCACTAAAAACATAATTAATTTATTTTTA
This sequence comes from Rhinopithecus bieti, assembly GCF_001698545.2. Lineage (NCBI taxonomy): Eukaryota > Metazoa > Chordata > Mammalia > Primates > Cercopithecidae > Rhinopithecus > Rhinopithecus bieti. The sequence continues at coordinate 200 of NW_016809845.1, read as the reverse complement.
AAAACACCACACACAAACTTAACCTAACTGACATTTATGGAGCACATCTAACAACTTCAGTGCAAATGAACTACTCACCTAGATTAACTATTGTTTTTCTATTAGACAAGTCTCAATAACTTTAAAACAACTAAAATCACACAGAAAATATTCTGTGACCAAAACAAAATTAATTTATAAATTAATAACAAAAGCATTTT
>NW_016809844.1:146643-152352 GCF_001698545.2 Rhinopithecus bieti | reverse complement strand
ATTTGTGTAATTTTTTCAAACAGCAAGTACGTTGTTTTTTCAAACAGCAAGTAAGAATGTAAATACTTCTTAAGTTGCATAAACCTAACTATGTAATAAACAGAACTTTCTTTTTTTTTTTGAGTATGCTAAAAAAGTTACTGAGATACTAAGTGTGCCATACACTGATGCCATACACTGATTTGGGAACCTCATCAGTAATTAAGTTAAAGATAGTTGCTAAATCTTTTTTTCGCTTTAATTTTTTAGGCATATACAATAATTCTCATCTACTTTCTGAAGGTAGAAACTTATTATGTTTGACTCTGAAACTTTTTTTTTCCTACCATGTCAGTGGGGAGAAGAATGCATGTCAAATTAACCTCCATCGAGGAAAGTTATAATTTTCTAGTATTCAATAAACATGAATGAAATGGTTGGCTTATAGCGGTGAAAAATGTGAAGAGTAATATAGCATTTAAGAATAAAGTAACTCGCACATACAGTGAAGAATGGAAATACCAGCTTATGGATGCAGTAATATGTGAAGGCAGTACGTGCCATTTCAACGCAGCAGTAGGTTTACTAAAAGTAAAGAGGCCAAGCGCCCTCTAGTGGTAGTTGTTGATATAATTTACTAGCAGAAAAAAGCTAGCAATTGCCTGCCTTTACCTTGAGACAGTGTTTAAAAGGTACTTAACTTGTTCTTTATTTTATCGATACTATTAAACTCTTCGTTATGGCTTTGTTTTTGAAGTTTTTTTGAATGAAAGAACGCAACCAATGACTTTTAATGCGAAATTCAGCAGCATTGGGTCGGTTTTTTTTCATATAGGAGAAACAAAACCTTTCCATAGTACATTAAAAAAAGCGAAATGAAGTATAACATTTTCTCAAAGCAGATCGCATCAGCGCTATGCAAGCAACTTGAAAACATAAGTGGCCCTTATTTAGTGAATTACATCGGCTGTAATGCAGCATCTTCCCACTTTCTTGTCCATCTTGTAAACAAATATTTAAAACACAAACAGTGCAAAACCCTGAACTGTGAGGAGGGCTTGAAGAGAGGCAAGGAGGCTTTCAGAAAAGTGAACGAGTGTGGTGTGGTTCAGAGAATAATGTTGGGGGGGTGGATTAGGATGCCGTGGGAATCTTTACAAAGCCTCTTAGTTGATCCCAAGGGAACAGGTAGGCCTCCAGGAGGAAGAAGCATATCAAGGTTGTGCTGTAGAGCTGATCTGGCAAAGTTGCTTTGCTGTCTTAATTTATCCTAACTTCCCAAAATGAACACTCTCATAAACTGTTGCCTGGACTAAAAATAAATTGCTGCAACAAAAGGATAACAACCATGCTTTGCAAATTTGCTAAGTACTTACTATTCGTTCTTACAATAACGATTCTCTTTTTGTCTCAGAGGACAGTGACATTATTGCCTCTCAGAACAATGAATTGTTTTTCACTAAGATTTCTCCAAGTGTTAACTTCACCTTGTCTTTGAAATTGCCAGCCATCTATTCTCCAAGGCTGATTAGTAATGAATAGAGGAGGACGGATTTAACTGACAATGCAGTTAATAGAGACCCTAATGTTTGAAAATACAAAATGATCTCAACTTATTTTTAATGTGAGTTAAAAACAATTAGTTTACACTTTTATGGATAAGTGTAGTATGTAGAAACATATAAACTTGGTAGGATTTTAGGATCACAAACCTAACCACCTGTCATTTCAAATATGAATTTAGCTCACAAAAGTCTGTACCCCATGGTAGACTGGAGCTGAGTTTTCCTAGTTCCAGAAGTATATTCACTGCAGAGAAGTCAATAGCTATCCACTTACAGGAAGCCAGACGAGTGGGAATAAAAATTCCTAATTAATACAATTTTTTTCACTCAATTGATTAGCAAGTAACCCTGAAAGAAATGTATTAATTTTACGTAGATAATAACTAACGTAATAGAAAAATGAACTTTCCAACATGTAAGAAGTAATTTAGAAATTACATCTGTTCCTAGTTATTTCTGATAATCATGAGTCACAAGCCATCATTCTTAAAGGTAGTTTGCAAATGTAACAGATGAGGAATAGCTATGCCCAGAACAGCTTGGACACTTAGATTATACCAAAAGAAAATCTATATCCTTTGAATTTTTTTTTTTTTTTTTTTTTGAGACAGAGTCTTGCTCTGTCACCCAGGCTGGAGTGCAGTGATGTGATCTCGGCTCACTGTAACCTCCACCTCCTGGGTTCAAGCGATTCTCCTCCTTCAGCCTCCTGAGTAGCAGGGACTACAGGTGCCCGCCACCACACCTGGCTAATTTTTTTTGAAATTTTTAGTAGAGACGGGGTTTCACCGTGTTAGCCGGGATGGTCTTGATCTCCTGACCTCGTGATCCACCCACCTCAGCCTCTTAAAGTGCTGGGATTACAGGTGTGAGCCACCATGCCCGGCCCGTGTGAATTCTTTTGGTTGTAAATGAGGAAATTCAACTCAGTCTTATTTAAACAAAAAGCAGATTTATTGGGGTGTGTAACTGGAGTGGGGGAAGGACTGGTACCAGGCACAACAGAATTATGCCTTCTCTTCCCATCCCTTGGCTTCCTCTGTGTCGACTACCTGGGCTGGTATGGTTAAAGTGCAACTCTATGCCTGCCCAGAGGAAAAGAAGTCATTCTACGAAAAAGATACTTGAACACACACATTGCAGTTCGCAATTGCAAAAATGTGGAACTAACCCAGATGCCCACCAATCAATGAGTGGGTAAAGAAACTGTGGTATATATATACCATGGAATACTACTCAGCTGCAAAAAGGAATGAATTAATGGCATTCACAGCAACCTGGATGGAATTATTCCAAGTGAAGACTATTATTTTCAGTGAAGTAACTCAGGAATGGAAAACCAAACACCATATATTCACACTCATAAGTGGGAGCTGAGCTATGGGATGTGAAAGCTTAAGAAGGACACAATGGACTTTGCGGACTCAGGGGGAAAGAGTGGGAAGGGATTGAGGGATAAAAGACTACAAATTGGGTTCAGTGTATACTGCTTAGGTGATGAGTGCATCAAAATCTCACAAATCACCACTAAGGAACTTACTCATGTAACCAAATACCACTTGCTACCCGAAAACCTATGGAAATAAAAAATTAAAAAAAAAAAAAAAAAAAAACCACCTGCTAATCCAGGAGACCTCCCCACAAACACAGAAAAAAAAGCGTGCAACCCTGCACCCTGGGAGATATATACATCTTGATCTCCACAGATCAGCCACGTAGGCGTCATCCGTGAGCTTGTTAAAAATGCAGACTCTCAGGTATAGCCACATCTATTGAATCATAATCTCTACATTAAAAGATCCCTGGGTGACTGACGTGCACATTAGAGTCTGAGAGTGTTCATAGAAGACCACTGTGGCTAGGGAAAGGGGTTTTATAATTGGCTGGGCCAGGGCCTCACTGGCATTAAAATAATGATAGGAGCGAGAGAGGGTAATGGGAAATCCTATCAGAATCACATGATTAGGGTGAGAACATCACCTGGAAGGAGTGTATTGATGGATGGTGAAAATGCATTAGCACTGTAACTGGCAAATTCTGATTTTGGTCAGAAGAAAGAAATGGTTTAAGATCAACGTCATTGGCTGGGTGCAGTGGCTCAAGCCTGTAATCCCAGCACTTTGGGAGGTCAATGCGGGTAGATTACCTGAGGTCAGGAGTTTGAGACCAGCCTGGTCAACATGGTGAAACCCTGTCTCTACTAAAAGTACAAAAATTAGCCAGGCGTGGTGGTGTGCGCCTGTACTCTCAGCTACTCGGAAGGCAGAGGCAGGAGAATTGCTGGAACCCGGAGGCAGAGATTGCAGTGAGCCAAGATAGTGCCACTGCATTCCAGCCCTGGCGACAAGAGCAAGACTCTGTCTCAAAAAAAAAATCAACATCATTTCTGAGAAAACATCAAAAACAAATTGGAGATTTTCAAGATGGTTTCTTTTTTTTTAAAATTGTACTTTAAGTTCTAGGGTACATGTGTACAACGTGCAGGTTTGTTACATAGGTATACATTAACTCGTCATTTACATTAGCTATTTCTCCTAATGCTATACCTTCCCCATCCCCCATCCCACGACAGACCCCAGTAGGTGATGTTCCCTGCCCTGTGTCCAAGCGTTCTCATTGTTCAAGTCCCACATATGAGTGAGAACATGCGGTGTTTGGTTTTCTGTCCTTGTGATAGTTTGCTCAGAATGATGGTTTCCAGCTTCATCCATATCCCTGCAAAGGACACGAACTCATCCTTTTTTATGGCTGCATAGTATTCCATGGTATATATGTGTCACATTTTCCTAATTCAGTCTGTCACTGATGGACATTTGGGTTGATTCCAAGTCTTTGCTATTGTGAATAGTGCTGCAATAAACATACATGTGCATGTGTCTTTATAGTAGCATGATGTATAATCCTTTGGGTATATACCCAGTAATGGGATGGCTGGGTCAAATGGTATTTCTAGTTGTAGATCCTTGTGGAATCACCACACTGTCTTCCACAATGGTGGAACTAATTTACACTCCCACCAACAGTGTAAAAACGTTCCTACTTCTCCACATCCTCTCCAGCATCTGTTGTTTCCAGACTTTTTAATGATCGCCATTCTAACTGGTGTGAGATGGTATCTCATTGTGGTTTTGATTTGCATTTCTCTGATGACCAGTGATGATGAGCATTTTTTCATGTGTCTGTTGGCTGCACAGATGTCTTCTTTTGAGAAGTGTCTGTTCATATCCTTTGTCTACTTTTTGTTGGGGTTGTTTGTTTTTTTCTTGTAAATTTGTTTGAATTCTTTGTAGGTTCTTGGTATTAGCCCTTTGTCAGATGGGTAGATTGCAAAAATTTTCTCCGATTCTGTAGGTTGCCTGTGCACTCTGATGATAACTTCTTTTGCTGTGCAGAAGCTCTTTAGTTTAATTAGATCACATTTGTCTGTGTTGGCTTTTGTTGCCATTGCTTTTGGTATCTTAGTCATGAAGTCTTTGCCCATGCCTATGTCCTGAATGGTATTGCCTAGGTTTTCTTCTAGGGTTTTTATAGTTTTATGTCTAACATTTAGGTCTCTAATCCATCTTGAATTAATTTTTGTATAAGGTGTAAGGAAGGGATCCAGTTTCAGCTTTCTACATATGGCTAGCCAATTTTCCCATGACCATTTATTAAATAGGGAATCCTTTCCCCATTGCTTGTTTGTGCCAGGTTTGTCAAAGATCAGATGGTTGTAGATGTGTGGTGTTACTTCTGAGGCCTCTGTTCTGTTCCACTGGTCTATATATCTGTTTTGATACCAGTACCATGCTGTTTTGGTTACTGTAGACTTGTAGTATAGTTTGAAGTCAGGTAGCTTGATACCTCTAGTTTTATTCTTTTTGCTTAGGATTGTTTTGGCAATATGGGCTCTTTTTTGGTTCCATATGAACTTTAAAGTAGTTTCTTCCAATTCTGTGAAGACAGTCATTGGTAGCTTGATGGGGATGGCATTGAATCTATAAATTACCTTAGGCAGTATGGCCATTTTCACAACATTGATTCTTCCTATCCATGAGCATGGAATGATCCTCCATTCATTCATGTCCTCTTTTATTTCATTGAGCAGTGATTTGTAGCTCTCCTTGAAGAGGTCCTTCACATTTCTTTTAAGTTGAATTCCTAGGTATTTTATTCTCTTTGAAGC
>NW_016809844.1:141186-144850 GCF_001698545.2 Rhinopithecus bieti | reverse complement strand
TGAAACTTAGCTTGGCTGGATATGAAATTCTGGGTTGAAAATTCTTTTCTTTAAGAACGTTGAATATTGGCCCCCACTCTCTTCTGGCTTGTAAGGTTTCTGCCAAGAGATCTGCTGTTAGTCTGATGGGCTTCCCTTTGTGGGTAACCTGACCTTTCTCTCTGGCTGCCCTTAACATTTTTCCTTCATTTCAACCATAGTGCATCTGACAATTGTGTGTCTTGGGGTTGCTCTTCTCGAGGAGGATCTTTGTGGCATTCTCTGTATTTCCTGGATTTGAATGTTGGCTTGCCTTGCTAGGTTGGGGAAGTTCTCCTGGATAATATCCTGAAGGGTGTTTTCCAACTTGATTCCATTCTCCCCATCACTTTCAGGTACGCCAAGCAAATGTAGATTTGGTCTTTTCACATAGTCCCATATTTCTTGGAGGCTTTGTTCATTTCTTTTTACTTTTTTTTCTCTGATCTTGTCTTCTTTCTTAATTTCATTAATTTGTTCTTCAATCACTGCTACCCTTTTTACCACTTGATCAAACTGGCTATTGAAGTTTGTGCATGCGTCAAGACATTCTCGTGCCATGGTTTTCCACTCCATCAGGTCATTTAAGGTCTGCTCCATGCTGTTTATTCTAGTTAGCCATTCATCTCACCTTTTTTCAAGATTTTTAGCTTCCTTGCAATGGGTTAGAACATGCTCCTTTAGCTTGGAGGAGTTTGTTATTACTGACCTTCTGAAGCCTACTTCTGTCAACTCATCAAAGTCATTCTCCATCCAGTTTTGTTCTGTTGCTGGCGAGAAGCTAAGATCCTTTGGAGGAGAAGAGGTGCTCTGGTTTTTAGAATTTTCAGCTTTTCTTTTCTGGTTTCTCCCCATCTTTGTGGTTTTAACTACCTTTGATCTTTGATGTTGGTTACCTACAGATGGGGTTTTGGTGGGGATGTCCTTTTTATTGATGTTGATGATGCTCCTTTCTGTTAGTTTTCATTCTAATGGTCAGATCCCTTAGCTGCAGGTGTGTTGGAGTTTGCTGAAGGTTCACTCCAGACCTTGTTTGCCTGAGTATCACCAGCGGAGGCTGCAGAACTGCAAATACTGCAGAACAGCAAATACTGCTGCCTGATCCTTCCTCTGGAAGCTTCATCCCAGAGTGGCATCTGCCTGTATGAGGTGTCTGGTGTCCCCTACTGGGAAGTGTCTCCCAGTTAGGCTACATGGGGGTCAGGGACCCTCTTGAGGAGGCAGTCTGGCCATTCTCAGAGCTCAAACACTGTGCTGGGAGAACCATTGCTCTCTTCAAAGCTGTCAAACAGGAAAGTTTAAGTCTGCAGAAGTTGTCTGCTGCCTTTTGTTCAGCTATGCCCTGACCACAGAGGTGGAGTCTATAGAGGCAGTAGGACTTGCTCTGCTGCAGTTGGCTCTGCCTGGTTTGAGCTTCCCAGCCACTTTGTTTACCTACTCAAGCCTCAGCAATGGTGGACACCCCTTCCCCCACTTGGCTGCTGCGTTGCAGGTTGATCTCAGACTACTGTGCTAGCAATGAGCAAGGCTCCATGGGTGTGGGATCTGCCCAACCAGGCATAGGAGAGAATCTCCTGGTCTGCTGGTTGTTAAGACCATGGGAAATGGGCAGTATTTGGGTGGGAGTGTCCTGTTTTTCCAGGTACAGTCTGTCACAGCTTCCCTTGGCTAGAAAAGGGAAATTCCCAAACCCCTTGCACTTCCCAGGTGAGGCGACACCCTGCCCTGCTTTGGCTCACCCTCCATGGGCTGGACCCACTGTCCAACCAGTCCCAATGAGATGAACCAGGTACCTCTGTTGGAAATGCAGAAATCACCTGTCTTTTGTGTTGATCACACTAGGAGCTGATGACCAGAGCTGTTTCTTTTTGGCCATCTTAATAACTTACTCAAGATGGTTTCTAATGGAAAGAAGCTGGGAAGAAGGGAGTGCTAGTGTATACATTTTCTATGTTATATACATGTGTTATTATCAGCATCTTGTTTACAAGATGAACTTGTGAGTTTTGGGATGAAAAAACAAGTATACCGGCCGGGTGTGGTGGCTCATGCCTGTAATCCCAGCACTTTGGGAGGCCAAGGCCAGTGGATCACTTGAGGTCAGGAGTTTGAGACCAGCCTGGCCAACATGGTGAAACCCTGTCTCTACTAAAACACAAAATTAGCCAGGCGTGGTGGTGGGTGCCTGTAATCCCAGCTACTTGGGAAGCTGAGGCAGGAGAATCGCTTGTATCCAGGAGGCAAAAATTGCAGTAAGCCAAGATCGTGCTACTGCACTCCAGCCTGGGTAACAGAGCAAGACTCTATCTCAAAACATAAATAAATGAATAAAACAAACAAACAAAAAACAAGTATACCAAACTTTATAATTTTGACATCTGCCTGAAATAATTGTTTTCTTTTTCTTTTTTTTAATTCTTCATCATTCAACTTGAAAAAATGGTTTTATTTTTCTAATGAACTTTTGTCATCTTTATTGACTCCCTGACATGTGACTTCTCCTTCTTATTTTTGGGACATTTTCTGTTTTCTGTGATCTGCTGGTAGGCAGAGGCCTCCTTCTACCATATGAGGAAAATGCCACTTACTTGCTTTGTCATTATTCTTTGTCACTAAAAGAATGGGCACGTGGCTTAGACTATATTAATGGGATGTTTCTACCCCAGAAATGGAATCAGGAGTTAGTGACCCACGGAAACTCAGGGACAATAAAAAGCTTCCTCTTTAGTGTTGACAGTGGTTGCAATAAAATTAAATTCTCAGGTCTATGGTGGTAGCAACACAAGCATTAGCATGAAGTACCTTGTGGCAGTGTCAATGATATCTTCAATAGATTAGTACAAGGCTGTAATTTTGAACGTTAGTTCTTTCTTTGCAGCTTTGAGCCTTCTTTGCCAATCTTCTTGGAAATTTAATAATTTCTGCTGAAATAAGCCAGGGTCAGTTTCTGGTTTCTACCTGGACTCTTTTCATGGGTGTGTGATTTGTGCAGTCACACAGTGCTCTGTGTTGAAAGGGTCCTTGCACTTGGCTTAGTGCTCAGTTGTCACTGTTTTGAAACTCCTTGTCATTTTAACAAGGAGACCTGCATTTTTATTCAGTACCAGGTCCCACAAATTATGTAGCTGGTCCTCCTTTTGTCTAACAATGATGACTGGTAATATTTCTTTTTCTGAAGGCAAAATTGGTCAGAACTCGATGCTTGAATGGCTACAAAGAAATCAGAAGTGTTCTAATATACTACTTTTTTTGACAGTTATAGTCCTCCACATGCTGCAATTATTTATGTATCTACATTGTGTCTTCTATTACACTGGGGACTTCTGAGAGGACAAATTATGTTCCCACAGCATCATGTTTCTATTGTCTGTCTGTCTGTCTCTCTATCCATCCATTTGTCTAACTGTATATTAACAGTTGATATAATCTCATTTGATCCTCATCTAAACCCTGTAGGTGTTATTGTTGTTATTATTGTCACTGTTATTATTACTTATTATTGCTGAAAACTGTGGCTCAGGGAGGTTATATGTCCAAGTCCACTCCCTTCATTATAATGAAGTTAGTGTTAGAACATAGAGTGACATGAATAGCTGCTGCTGCTCCTCCTCCTCCTCCTCCTCCTCCTCCTCCTCCTCCTCCTCCT
>NW_016809844.1:109033-136834 GCF_001698545.2 Rhinopithecus bieti | reverse complement strand
TTTTTTTTTTTTTTTCTGTTTTCTTAGGTTCACTGAATGAGGCCCTGTAAATTACAGTGACAGAAGACAGCTTAACAGGAGAGAAGGTTTGTTACATGTGCATATGCATGGTTTCACAGAAGAGAAGAGAAAGCCGAAAGAACTGGTTAGACATGGGAGCTTATATGCCATTTTAACAGAGTAATAAATCATGGAGAAGTAATTAGACAAAGGAACAGGGGGCTTAATTTTCTAGGGGAGTTAAATTTTGGAGAGGTAAATATATAGGGGAAATTGTTGGAAGATAAGGGTTGTCTTAGTCTGTTTGGGCTGTTATAACAAAAATGCCATAAACTGGGTAGCTTATAAACAACAACAATTTATTCTTACAGTTCCAGAGACCGAGAAGTTTAAGATCAAGGTGCCAGCAGATTTGCTGTCTGGTGAAGGCTTACGCCCTGGTTAACACAGGCTGTTTTCTCACTGTAACCTCACATGGAGGAAAGAGTGAATGTGCTTTCTGGGGTTTCCTTGTAAGGGCATTATTTTCATTCATGAGGGATCTGACCTCATGACCTAATCATCTAATGCCATCACCTTAGGAATTTGAATTTCAACAGATAAATTTTGGGGACAAAACTTTCAGACCACAGCAGAGTTATTTAGTGAGAGTTGTGATACAGACTCCACTTGGTGCCGTCTCCATTGATAAGAGTTGTTTCTGGTGATTAAGAGCTTCCTTCTCTTCCTAGTGTGGGAGAGGGAGACACTTTTATAAATGGATGTTTGCATTGCCTTTACAAAGGAAAATTTACACCCTGCTTTTAGACAGAAAGGAGGAAGGCAGAGAGCTTTTCCTGCACCTGCTATTGCTTAATTATCTTCAGCTCAAAATAATCCTTATGATAAAGTGGTATATTTTGGAGTGGCATACTCCAAAATTCCTGCAACCAACATATATTTATAGAATCTTTTTACCTGTGACTTCTCATCAGGGCTGGCTTCATGGCCATGTGACCCGTGTAGTCTCAGGAGGCTCCACACAGGGAAGGACCTTGTGCTTATAATTGTTTCACTGCTGTGCCTTTGTTGTTTTGAAATTCTCAATAATTTATCAGTAAGGAACTTTGCTTTGCATTTTGCAGTGGGGCTCAAACTATGTGGCTACAAGCCATGTGGGCAGTCCTCTCTGTGATGCTGCTAAGCCTGTTTAATAACCTGTAGGTGGAAACCCCAATCTGCCCTTGCCGCCAGGCCACTCCTGGTTTTCCACTCTCAGCACAGGTTTTGCTTCCTGCTTCATCAGTTGTGATAAGCCTGAGTTCCCAACACATGTCTCAAAGTTATCTGGGCTGGGTGTAGAGGCTTACATCTGTAATCCCAGCACTTTGGGAGGATTTGGTGGGAGGATTGCTTGAGCCCAGGAGTTCAAAACCAGCCTAGGCAACATAGCAAGATCCCATCTCTACAAAACATAAAAAATTAGCCAGATGTGATGGCACATGCTTGTGGTCCTGGCTTGCGAGGCTGAGGTGGGAGGATCACTTGAGTCTGGGAGGTTGAGGCTGCAGTGAGCCATAATTGTGCCACTGCAGTCCAGCCTGGGGATGGAATGAGAAAAAAAAAGTAATTAAAAAGTTACCTGCATCCTTATCTCTGTCTTTTTCTCTGGGAAAAAAGATATATCTATATATCTATATATCTATATCTATATATCTATATATATATTTTTTCATTTGGGCTATGGAAGCCTCATCTTGTCCTACTTTCTCCAGAACCTTCTTCTATCAATTATTTTCCTTTCCTAGGTCTTCAGCTTTTCTCTTTTCATTGGTTCCTTCTCCAAACAGATGCTTTGTGAGGAATGCTCTTGTTGAGCATTGGTAAAATGGTTTAACCACTGGACAGCTTTTATAGTGTACTACACTGATTTTGCATTGCTATACAGATATAGCTGAGACTGGCTAATTTACACAAAAAGAGGCTTAATTGTCTCTCGTTTCTGTAGGCTGTACAGGAAACATAGTGCTGGCTTCTGCTTCTAGGTAGGACTCAGGAAACTTACGGTGGAAGGTGAAGGAGAAGCAGGTACGTCACATGGCAGGAGTTGGAGCAAGAGGAGGGTGAAGGTGGGTGGGTGCCACACTTTTTTTTTTTTTTGAAGTGGAGTCTGGCTCTGTCACCCAGACTTGAGTGCAGTGGCATGATCTTGGCTCGCTGCAAACTGCACCTCCAGGGTTCAAACGATTCTCCTGCTTCAGCCTCCTGAGTATCTGGGATTACAGGCACCCGCCACCTTGCCTGGCTAGCTTTTCTATTTTTAATAGAGATAGGGTTTCACCATGTTGGCCAGGCTGGTCTCAAATTCCTGACCTCAGCTGATCCGCCTGCCTTGGCCTCCCAAAGTGCTGGGATTACAGGCATGAGGGGTGCCACACTTTGAAACAACCAGGTTGCATGAGAAATTGCTCACTATCACAAGTCATGAGGGACCCACTCCCATGACCCAGACACCTCCCACCAGGCCCCATTTCCAACACTGGGGATTACATTTCAACATGAGATTTGGGTGAGGACACACATCCAAACTCTATCATATAGTATCCACTTGTCTTATGAAAACATATTCTTTAAACCCAAAGGAGGGGATGCAGCTGCCCTTGGTATTGGTTAAGAGTTTGGACTTCATGGAGTCCAAAACTCATCTCTGCTATTTATTAACTGTGTGGCCTTGGGTGAGTTACTTAACCTCCCTATGACTCTGTTTTCTTATGAATAATATGAATAATAATAGTCTCTACTTCAAAGGGCTCTTAGGAGAATAAAATGAAATTTGTTTAGAACAGTGTTTGGTACGTAGTAAGCACTATTTAAATTATTACTCCTTTCTTCAGCTCCACTGTCTTTCTCCTGCCCATTTCTTCACATCAAAGGATGATGTGTACTGTTCTGCTTGTCAAAGAAATTACAAAACATTTGGAAATACACGAAAAAGATGAGCATCGTGTCCCTTTAGTGTCAGAACTTTTGTCTTCAGCTGTGGTTCCTTAGCTGTCAAATCTGGATACGAGAGAAGATGCCATTCAGCATCTTGCACACTCCTCTTAAAATTATTACTAAATAAAACTAAAGCATTCTGTTACAAGCACTGCCAAATATGCGCTGAACTTGTCAGCCTGTGGCATCTTCTTTGGGGCCAGGTGGGGGAAATTTGGGAAATGCTGTACGTGGATATCACCAAAGGAATCTTCTTTTGATCTTCCCACCACCCCCACAAAAACCCCAGAGACTATGAAGGTAATACATCTTTAACATTGAAAATGGAAAATGCCAGCATCTTCCAAATTTCTATTTTCCCACCAAACAGAGGAACGGGTCATTATTTTTCCTTTTAAAATTGCCCTTTTTTTTTTTTTTTTTTTTTTTTGGAGAAACATTTTGTTCCTTGAGTGAAATCTTCTGAAACATTATCTGGGGTAGTTTAATATCATCAATATCAATACAGTTGTCTGAGTCAGAAAACTAGGATGTATCTAAGGTTCACGTACATCCCTATGACCTCACCTCTTTGCTATCCTTCTAATTGTCACATCCCATTGATTTTTAGTTCCAATCTCTCATACCTATCCACTTCTCCTAAATCTAGTTTAAGCCCTTTCCTACCTCAGTGGCTCTCAACACTAGTAGGCATTAAAACTCTCCTGAACTGTATTTCTTTACACATATACATATATACACACACACACACACACATATATATATATACACACAAATACACACATATGTACCTGAACTAAATATATCTATTTCTGGGCCCACCTCAGGCCAACTGAACCAGAACCTCTGGGGATGAAGCCCAATATAATTTCCAGGTTGTTCTCATGTTTGTCCAGGGCTGAGGACCGCTGACTTTTTTAGACAATGCAGTCACTGCTTTGCAGTTCCCACTGAGTCTGTTCACCTTTTCTGATGAATCCCAATACTGACTCAGAGTAATCTCCTGGAAGCTAAACCTAATCATGCCCTGCTGTGTATGATCACCCCTGTGACTCCCTTTCCACATAGGTTATAATATAAGCTTTTTAGCTTGGCAGACAAGATCCTTCATGATTCCTCCAAAGCCTTCGTGTCCACTTCCCTCTCACAATTGTATCAGTAGCACTGTATACTTGTATCAAAATGCTCAGGTTTCTTTAGCACCAGATTTTCAAGTTTCTGGCCCCTTTTACTTTGTTCCTCTTGTCTAGAATGCCTAGAGGGTTGATGCGTCATTCAAGGGTACACCCTCTTAAAGCCTTCTTTTCCTCCATTAGTGTTTTTTTTTTTTTTGTTGTTGTTGTTTTTTTGTTTTTGGTGCAGTTTCACTCTTGTCGCCCAGGCTGGAATGCAATAGCGCAATCTTAGCTCACTACAACCTCCACCTCCCGGGTTCAAGCGATTCTTCAGCCTTGCCTCCTGAGTAGCTGGGATTACAAGCATGTGCCACCACACCCAGCTAATTTTGTATTTTTTTTTTAACTGGAGACGGGGTCTCACCATGTTGGCCAGGCTGGTCTCAAACTCCTGAGGTGATCCAGCCGCCTCAGCCTCCCAAAGTGCTGGGATTACAGGTGTGAGCCACTGCCCCCAGCTCATTAGTTGTTTAGACACTCCTTCTTACTTGCTACCGTTTCACCTTGTTCACACATGTCCCAACCCCTACCTATGTTATATAACAAAGACAATGCTAACTTGCGAGTATTATGAATGCTTAGGTTTAAGTCTGTCTCTGCTATATCATTTGCTGCTCCCTAAGAATTCTTATCATCATCTTATCATCAATGTACCTGGCATGTAATAGGTGCTTTAGTAAAGTTTGCCAACTAACAAATGTACATGAAATTACATCAGAGCATAGAATGTGAAAAATGATAATCACAGGGAGTGGGAATAATGACAATGCATATACAAAGTCTGGTTCCTTTTTCTATCTGCTAAGGTAGCCTGAAACCCAGAGAGGCAAGTGGCCCTTTAAAGGACATTTGGACATCAGCTAAAGGGGGTGGGAAAGATAGAGGCAGAGTCAGCTTTCTTTAAGATATCATAGTGCTGGTGCCTCCCTCCTTCCTCTCCACTCCCCACAACCAGAGTGACAGCCACATCCATTCAACAATGATGACCACGTTGACGACATGTTCAGGCTGTCCAGGATAGAACCAGTTTATATCTATTTCTTAACATAATAAAATTATGGACAGTGTCCCCGTTGGGCTACTCAAAAGTAATCTGGTTTGGGTAGTGCAGTATATATATATATGTTCCAACTCAAATTTAGTTGATAGAAGATCAGTTTGCTATTTTATGTTGACTGAGTCATTGTGCATCATTACTGTCTTAGTTTGTGTTATAACAAGATACATTACACTGGGTAATTTATAAATGACAGAAATTTGTTGATGTCAGTTCTGGAGGTTGGGAAGTTCAAGATCAAGGGGCCAGCAGATTCAGTGTCTAGTGAGGGCTTGCTTTCTGCTTCAAGATGGTGACTTCTAATTGTGTCTTTACATGGTAAAAGAGACAAACTCTCCTGGGTCTTCTATTTAAGGGCCCGGGAGAGTAATCCCACTTATAAGGGCTCTGACCTCATAACCTAATCACTTCCCAAAGGTCTCACCGCTGGACACCATTGCACTGGAGATTGGGTTTCAACATACGAACTTTGCAGGGACACAAACATTCAGACTATAGCAAGTACAAATGTAAATATTGTGAATACACACAACTTAGTCTTTGATATGGTTTGGCTGTGTCCCCACCCAAATCTCATCTTGAATTGTAGATTCCATAATCCCCACCTGCCATGGGAGGGACCTGGTGGGAGGTGATTGACTCATGGGGTGGGTTTTTCTCATGCTGTTCTCATGATCGTGAATTAGTCTCATGAGATCTGATGGTTTTAGAAGGGGGAGTTCCCCTGCACATGCTCTTTTGCCTGCTGCCATGTAAGATTTGCCTTTGTTCCTCTTTCGCCTTTCACCATGATTGTGAGGCCTCCCCAGCAGTGTGAAACTGTGAATCCATGAAACCTCTTTTTCTTTATTAATGACCTAGTCTCAGGTATGTCTTTATTAGCTGTGTGAGTACAAACTAATACAGTCTTCTACCCAAAATGGAAATTGAACCAAGTTCCCACATAAGCTGCATGTTCTTTTCTTTTTTCTGTTTTTTCTTGGTGATAATTATTATGATATTCATGAACATATTATCAAAAAAAATCAGTGAAAATCAGAAACTGACTTCTTTGTTTTGATTTCTCACTTTCTAAGTACTTCAAAACTGGTAATAAGTTATGCCTATGAAAGTCAAAGATTTTGACTTATATTTCATATCACATTTTATGTTTAATTAATAATTAAAAGCTTATGCATCACAAAAGAGGTACTGAAACAGGTACTGTTTAACATATCCATAATGACTTCTCAAGATGCGAGGCCTGGAATATGTGTTTTAAATTATCTAAAGGTCAAGAAGAAATATTTGTGAATAAGGATCAACTGACAATAAGCTTATAATGAAATACTTAAGACAAGGAAGAAAAGATGAAATTTTATCTTTTTTTTTTTTTTGACTTCACAGTGGGGTTGTCTAGTAATTGCATCTTAAGGGTTTGGTTCACTAAAGCTAAAACCATTATTGTTTTTAGTATTTGTTAATGTTGACTAAAGCCTAGCTTAGTTATTTTATAGAGTTTTTTTTTGGTGAGGGGAATAGAATGAAGGAAATTAATGGTTAAGGTTAAAAGCTCAGTGAGCTCAGGATAGAGCCACCATTTTAAGCCCAGGGCAAACTTCAGCCTTTGAAGATCAGAGTGAGTAACCATGGAAAGATATAGTGATCTGGTGGCAGGAAATTACAGGGACAACTTTTTAAATTAGAGACAGTTTTTGAGTGCTTCGGCATGAAATTGCAAAAACAAACAGTAGTAGCAGGAGTTGCAGTAGTAGTTGCAGCCAACATTTATTTATTTATTTATTTTTGAGATGGAGTTTCACTTTTGTTGCCCAGACTGGAGTGCAATGGTGCAATCTCAGCTCATCGCAACCTCCACTTCCTGGGTTCAAGGGATTCTCCGCTTCAGCCTCCCGAGTAGCTGGGATTACAGGTATGCGTCGCCATGCCCGGCTAATTTTGTATTTTTAGTAGAGACAGGGTTTATCCATGTTGGTCAGGCTGGTCTCGAATTCCCGACCTCAGGCGAACTGCCTGCCTTGGCCTCCCAAAGTGCTGGGATTACAGGCGTGAGCTATTGCGCCTGGCCAGCCAACATTGATTATGCAATATGCTAACCTTGTTTCAGGCATGTGGCTAAGATTTTTATGTGAAATATTTCAGGTAATCCTCACAACAATGTTATGATATGAATCTATTCTTAACTCTATTTTGCAAGTGAGAAAATCTGGAATTAGTAAGTTGTAAAGCCTGGAAAGAAACATCTGTCAATCTGACTGCATCTCTGACAGTACAGTACGTGTTTTTAATTGATGCCTCTTATTGAGTAGTTACTATGTGCTGACTGCTTTAACATTATTATTATTATTGACAGAGGTTCTCACTCTGTTACCCAGGCTGGAGTGCAGTAGCATGATCATAGCTCACTGCAGCCTCAAACCCCTGGGCCCAAGTGACCCTCCCACCTCAGCCTCTTGAGTAGCTGGGACCACAGGCATGTACCACCATGCTAGGCTAAATTTTTAAAATTTTTGCAGAGATGGGGTCTCGCTATCTTGCCCAGGCTGGTCTTGAACTGGTGGCCTCAAGCGATCCTCCCACCTCAACCTCCCAAAGTGCTGGGATTACAGGTACAGGTACAGGCTACTGCATCCAGCCTAAAAATATTTTTAATCTTCGTAGTACAAATGTGCTACTCCCATTTTTCCCAGGAGGAAACTGAGCTTTGAAGTGCCTAGATCAATTTTCTATTACTGAAGTAACAAATCACCACAATTTTAGTGGCTTAAAATGACAACATTTAAAATTTATTCTCTTACCATTTTGGAGGTCAGAAGTTCAAAAATAAATGTTTCAGTAGGGTTGTGTTCCTCCAATCTCTGCTTCCATCATCACAGCTCTATCTTTGACTCTGACCATCCTACCTTCCTTTAAGGACCCATGTAATTATACTGGACTTACCTGGATGATCCAGGATAATACTATCTCCCCATCTTGAGATCTTTAGCTTAATGACATCTATGAAGTCCCTTTTGCTATGTAAAATAACATATTCCCAGGTTCTGGGGATTAGGATGTGGACACCTTTGTGGAGCCATTATTCAGCCTAAAACAGTGCCTAACTAATTTCACCCAGGTCACAGAGCTGGTAAGGGTTCAGGGTAAGATTTGGATCTAGATATTTTCTGGTTCCAAAGTTCACACTATTTCTGCCCTATCATGTTAGCAATGATGTGAGATTTTTTTAGAATGATCTTATCAGTCATTCAAAGAAACAATTCTTGAGATTGTAAAAAGAGCCAGATACACTGGTAGGTATTGGAAAAATATGAAATGTTTTATGAGTTTGAGTTAGTTTTGCACAGGTGCGTTATTAATCTCTGTATTTTTCAAAAGTGCAGGAGATTAAATATTAATTAGATTAAATAATTAGTTAGTAAGATAAAATAACTTGCAAATAGGTATTATTAGGCTGCTTTCTCTTACATTAAACCATTTTTTTTCCTGCTTATTTCTCCCTTCCACAGATTAATTCCAGGTTAAATTTTCAGATACTGTGCTTTAAAAAATTTTAATTTTGTTCTCAGATCTGTAAGATGGAAATCTTTCCTGGATAGAGCATAGATATGAACAAAAACCATCTGGTTCTGTCTGTTTTTCAATGTCTATATTTGCTTCCTCCACTACTGTACCAAAAAAGCAGCACAATGTTTAGTGGTCTTCTTTGGATTTTAGAAGGGGCATGTACATCTATTCCAAACCTTTAACTAAGTGTCCCTAAAGGCCGCCAGCCAACTCAGAGGAGGATAGCAGGATCTGGAAGAGACAGCTCTTTAGCTGGACCAGTGGATCTGTCATGTATTCTTCATGCCTCAGTAGATCCAAATGTCTATGGCAGATCTGGATGCTGTATGAAGTCTATGGCAGGCTGTAATTGGGAAATTATATAGAGGCACTTAATAATAGAAATTTGTAGCAAAATCATGCTCTTTGACTCCCCACCCCCCGCCCCCGACGGAGTCTCACTCTGTGGCCCAGGCTGGAGTGCAGTGGCGTGATCTCGGCTCACTGCCAGCTCTGCCTCCTGGCTTCACGCTATTCTCCTGCCTCAGCCTCCCGAGTAGCTGGGACTACAGGCACCCACCACCATGCCCAGCTAATTTTTTTTTTTTTGTATTTTTAGTAGAGACGGGGTTTCACCGTGTTAGCCAGGATAGTCTCGATCTCCTGATCTCGTGATCTGCCCACTTTGGCCTCCCAAAATATTGGGATTACAGGCATTAGCCACATGCCTGTTTTTTTTTTTTTCTTTTTTTTGAGAGAGACACTCCAGCTCTGTTGCCCAGGCTGGCGTGTAGTGGTGTGATAATGACTTGACTGCAGAGGTGAACTCCTGGGCTCAAGCAATCCTCCTGCAAAAATATTTTGTAGAGCTAGGGGACTATGTTGCTGGTCTTGAACTCCTGGGCTCAGGTGATCCTCCTGCCTCTGACTGTCAAAGCACTGGGATTACAAGTGTGAGCCACTGCGCCTGGCTCTTGGACTATTTTATTTGAGAAGCAGTTCATGTTTTTTTCTACTAGAGATTAAATTCCTGGCTATGGCGCTCTAGGTGTTCATAGGATCTGTACTGCCCATCAAAGACTAGGTAATATCTGAAACTAAGCCATAAACTAGGGTGGTTCAGCGGCCCTTTAACGTGAAATTGAAATGATATATTTTAGCTCCAAAAACCAAGTCTAGTTGACTAAGCAGGCAATTCTCACTCCCGAGATGCCAACTTTTGCTGTACAACCACATCTCCCCTAAACTCTTACCTATGATTGCAGAGGAAGTTTCCTTAGATGAGTTAATTAGGAAGAAAAGGAAGTAGCCTGTGCCGGGCGCAGTGGCTCACACCTGTAATCCTAGCACTTTGGGAGGCTGAGGCCGGCAGATCACCTGAGGTCGGGAGTTCCAGATGAGCCTAACCAACATGGAGAAACCCCATCTCTATTAAAAATACAGAATTAGCCGGGAGTGATGGCACATGTCTGTAATCCCAGGTACTTGGGAGGCTGAGGCAGGAGAATCACTTGAACTTGTGAGCCGAGATTGTGCCATTGCACTCCGTCTCAAAAGCGAAATTCCGTCTCAAAAAAAAAAAAAAAAAAAAAAGGAAGGGGGGCCTCTTTACTGGCGGCTACACATCAACCAGAACTGGACCCTGGCCCAATTGTGAACCTCAGAGGTAGCCCTGAAGGAGGGCTGGGAAGAGAAAGCCTCCTAGTGGGCAAAACATAGAGCATTGTCCAATTTACCTGGAAGGAGAAGTGGCCTGAGAAAGTAGATCTATATCTATTATGTTTTCAGAGACTTTGTTGGAATAACACTGAAGGATTGGTGACAAGTATGCTTGAGGAAGTGGTACTTAGATGCATCTTTTGCCAGATGTCAGAATATTTGCACCCCATGTATATGCTTATGAGAGGTGACCCACTACACAAGAGGCTGTCAGTGATCAAGTAGACAAGGGGACTTGTTCTTTTCTGCCCTTCTTCTAGTTATTCTATGTGTTAGTCAGCAGTTCTTGCATTGCTATAAGGAAATACTTGAGACTGTGTGATTTATAAAGAAAATAGGTTTAATTGGCTCATGGTTCCACAGGCTGTACAGTAATTGGCTTCTGCGGAGGCCTCAGGAAACTTTCAATCATGGCAGAAGGTAGAGGAGAAGCAGGAATGTCTTGAACATCTTACATGGCCAGAGCAGCAGCAAGAGAGAGAGGTGGGGAGGTGCCACAGACTTTTAAACAACCGGATCTCATGAGAACTTCAGCATGAGAACAACACCAAAGGGTCGGGGCTAAACCATTCATGAAGGATTCACCCCCATGATCCAATCACCTCCCACCAGGCCCCACCTTCAACACTGGGGATTAAAACTGGACATGAGATTTGAGTGGAGACACAGATCCAAACCATGTTGCCCCAGTGCAAGCTTGAAGCGCTTAATCATATACAAGATAATGCAGAAACTATATCCAAGAGGCATAAAATATTCATGGCTTAACAAAATAAACTTCCTCACACCATAGCTGACATGGCAGCCATCATGGATGAGTGCCCAATTTGCCACCAGCATTAACCGACTCTGAATGGCAGTATGCCGTTATGTTTCTAAGATACCAGGAAGCGACTTTGTTGATTTCACTGGGCACAGAACAACATTTAAGAGAAAATAACGTGTTCCTGGTAGACTCAAGAATGTATTTTGTATTTCTACTTGCCTTCTTTAACAACTATGCTTCTGTAGCAGCACTGTCTGGGGACTTACCGAATGCCTAATTGTGTTAATTTTCTGTCACTGCCATAACAACTCACCATACATTTAGTGACTGTTGATTATCTCAGAGTTTCTTTGGGTTAGAAGTCCATGCACAGCATGGTTCTGTTGGTTCTCCACTTAGTCTTCCAAGGCTGAAATCAAATCGTTGACAGGGCTGTGCCACTTTCTGGAGGCTCTAGGAGAGAATCTACTTCTGTACTCATTCGGTTTGTTGGCAGAATTTAGTTCCAAGCTCTTGTAGGACTGAGATCCCCATTTCTTTACTGGCTGTCAGCTGGGTCATTCTCAGCTTCTAAAAGGTTGTTCACGTTCTCTGGCTTTTGGCCTCTGTCAAAGTCAACGATGGTGGTTTGAGTCCTTCTCATACTTCAAGCCTCTCTGCCCTATTTCTGTAATACAGGTCTTCTGTCACATCTTCTCTACTGACTTTTCTGCCTTCTTCCTCTGCTTTTAAGAACTATATAATTACACCAAGTAACCCAGAAAAATCTTCCTATTTTAAGGTCATCTGATCAACAAACTTAATTAAACTTTGTTGATCAGATGACCTTTTTAAAACTTAAAAAAAAAGCAAAGTCTTTTCTCAGCAGTGCTTCTTGGTGGATTTCACAAATTTTAGAAATTAGTGCTTAATTGAATGTCAGGGGACAGGAATCTTGGGGAGGACATCTTTATAGTTCTACCTAAAACACCTATCCATTGTCAGGTCATGAGGTTTTTTGCCTAGTATGGTACCTATGATGGCTAATTTTATGTGTCAACTGGGCCATGCAGACATTTGGTCAAACATTATTCTGGGTGTGTCTTGAAAGGTGTTTCTGAATGAGGTTAGCATATAAGCTAACATAAGTAAAGCAGATTGCTCTCCCCAGTGTGGATGGGCCTCATGCAGTCATTTGTAGGTACGAATAGAACAAAAAGACTGACCCTTCCTTGAGTAAGGGGGATTTCCTCCTGCCTGACTCCTTTTGAGCTGGGTCGTTGGCCTTTTACTTCCTTCAGACTAGAACAGAAGCATCAGCTCTTCTTGAGTCTTGAGCTGTTGACCTTTGGACTGTGACTTACACCGTCAGCTATCCTGGTTCTCAGTTCTTTAAACTCAGACTAGAACCATTGGCTCTTCTGGGTCTCCAGCTTGCTGACTTTAGATTTTGGGATTTCTCTGCCTCCACAATAGTGTGAATCAGTTCCTTATAAAAAATCTCTGTCTCTTTACACACACACACACACACACACACACACATGCTCACTCTCTACTGATCCTTCGTTCTGTTTCTTTTTTTTTTTTTGACAAGGTCTTGCACTGTGGCCCAGGCTTGGGTGTAGTGGAATCATCATGGCTTACTGCAGCCTGGTCCTCCCACCTCAGCCTTTTGAGTAGCTGGGACTACAGATGTGCATCACCATGCCCAGCTAATTTTTCTATATATTTTTTTGCAGAGATGGGGTTTTGCTGTGTTTCCCAGGCTGGTCTCGAACTCCTAGGCCCAAGTGATCCTCCTGCCTTGGCCTCCCAAATGCTGGGATTATAGGCATGAGCCACTGTACCTGGTGAACAATGAAAGAAGGCAATAGGCTTTCAATTGTAAAAGATTCATTTATATTATTGTATATTCCACCTACCACCTGAAAAAATATTCTTATGGAACGGAATCTATTGAAAACTCAATTAGAGTATCATGTAAGTGATAATACTTGCAAGGTTGGAGTGATATCCTACAACAATGTGTTCTAAATCAGTAATCAAAATATATTTATCCAAAAGTCAGAATACAAGGGTCTGAGAATGAAGAGTGCAAATAATACTGATATATCTTACTGTTACACCTATTTTACTTTTTAACAATAGTTTACTCTGATTGCCCCAATTCTGGCTTAATTAATTCTTATTTGAAAGCATTGGTAACCAAATAAAAAGATTTCCCAGAGATACCTACAGACTGAAATATGCACCTGTCCCCAGATAAAAAATATGCTTACATGGATTTGAAATTGAGATTTTCACACCTGAATAGGGACATTTCAGCTGATGATGTAACAATAATACCTACCACGTGAGGCAGGTATTATTGTACTAAAATTCAAGAGAGACATCTGCCCATTTTTTAATTCTTCATGCCACTGCATAACTAGGGCACAAAAAAGGCATGCAAAGTTGGCTGAGGGTGAATGAGCCTGATATTAAAAGGAACCATAGCTACCATTCTGGGAGAGACTGAGAAAAATGCCTTGAACGAAGAGATCACTTGGCTTCCTATCAGTATTGCCACATCAGATGGTAAAGATCAAGGGTAAACGGCAGGTTCCAAGGTCTCCAATTCTTTTATTAGGAATACAAGTTTGGGTTATTTCACTAAGTAAATAACCCAAGGCAGCTAAAGCTGCTGGCTTAGAACAGAGGAACCTGGAAGATGTGGTGGAGGAATTGTCTTAACTTGTCAATCGGAGCCTTGTGATCACTTGCAGATCTGTATTATCTATTGTGATTTGTGCTCTTGCTCTCTCAATTATTTTTTCTCCTTTAACAAATATTCTACAAACATCCTGTTCTCACAAGTATCCTGTTTTCTGTAGGATGTACTGGTATTATTTAACTTTACAAATTAGTCCACAGATTATAGAATGTCACGGTACTTTCTATCATGATATAGACCTAAGGAAAATAGCCATAGATCATGTGTCTGTGTGTATACACACACACACACATACACACATGGCTATCTCATCCGTATGTTTATAAATCTCATCATATATACATATATGGTTTAAAAATTGATTCCCCAATGGGGAGGTGCATCCATTTTTGATTGTAGGTGAGTGAGTGGATTATCTTAGGACTTAAATTTGTTGATGCTGTTTACAAGTTTAAACATAGAAGAGGGTGTTGGCTGACTTTGGGTAGCTAAGTGGGCAAGTGTACTGTACACTTTCAGGTTTTGTCATTGCCCAGAATCTTTGGGATACCCTAATTTAGTTTGGAAAAATTTGCATATTATATTGGGAAGTTATCCTCCCCAAGATAGATACCAGAAATTAATTTTACCAGCCTCTTTTTGTACTTATGGTATAGGCAATTGCTTCACCAGTGAGGCACTTAAGATGTTGATATGAAACAGTAGAAGTTGAAGATGAGATCCTATGCAGAATCCATTCTTTTCTGGCACAGCAAATGGTGGCAACAGGTTTTTAGGAGAAGCAATGATAAAGACTCTGTTTTAGTGTCTGTACCCAATTTGCCATTTGAGACATCTCTATTGGGGGAAGTTCTACTGATTTGGTGCTGTTTTTGCCTGTGGCATTTCCAGGATGAACCCTCTGGCCTACCCAAATGCTGTGAGGCACATAATATATTTGAACAAATTTTATTTTATTTTTTTGTGGTTGCATTCTGTCTTTCTCCTTCTTTCTCTCTCTCCTCTCGCTCTTTCACATTATTTATTCTGGAAGAAGCCAGCTGCCATGTTGCCCTATGGGATGAATCATATGGAAAGGAATTGCGTGTAATCCCAGCACTTTGGGAGGCCAAGGTGGGCAGATCACCTAAGGTCAGCTTTGTTTTTCTGGTTCCTTGAGGTGTGACCTTAGATTATCTGTTTGTGCTCTTTCATACTTTTTTTTTCTTTTTTTTTTGAGACGGAGTCTCGCTCTGTTGCCTGGGCTGGAGTGCAGTGGCCGGATCTCAGCTCACTGCAAGCTCCGCCTCCCGGGTTTGCGCCATTCTCCCGACTCAGCCTCCCGAGTAGCTGGGACTACAGGCGCCCGCCACCTCGCCCGGCTAGTTTTTTTTGTATTTTTTAGTAGAGACGGGGTTTCACCGTGTTAGCCAGGATGGTCTCGATCTCCTGACCTTGTGATCCGCCCGTCTTGGCCTCCCAAAATGCTGGGATTACAGGCTTGAGCCACCGCGCCCGGCCTCTTTCATACTTTTTGATGTAGGCCTTTAGGGATATAAAGTTTGCTCTTAGCACTGCCTTTGCTGTGTCCCAGAGATTTTGATAGGTTGTGTAACTATTGTCGTTCAGTTAGAAAAATTTTTAAATTTCTGTCTTCATTTCATTTGTGACCCAGTGATCATTCAGGAGCAGGTTATTTAATTTCCATGTATTTGCATGGTTTTCAAGGTTCCTTTTGGAGTTGATTTTCAGTTTTATTCCGCTGCAGTCTGAGAGAGAGAGTTCTGGATATAATTTCAATGTTCTTAAATTTATATTGTCTATATATTATCTATAATATTGTCTGTCTTGGAGAAAGTTCCATGCACTGTTGAATAGAATGTATACTCTGCAGTTGTTGGATAAAATGTTCTGTATATATCTGTTAAGTCCATATTTTCCAGGGTGTAGCTTAAATCCATTGTTTCTTTGTTGGCTTTCTGTCTTGACCTGCTTAGGGCTGTCAGTGGAGTACTGAAGTCCCTCACTATTATTGTGTTCCTGTCTATCTCATTTCTTAGGTATATTAGTAATTGTTTTATAAATTTGTGACCTCCAGAGTTAGGTGCATATATGTTTAGGATTGTGATATTTTCCTGTTGGACAAGGCTTTTTATCATTATTTAATTGTTCTTTTTAACCACTGTTGCTTTAAAATTTGTTTTGTTTGATGTAAGAATAGCTACTCCTGCTCACTTTCGGTGTCCATTTGCATGGAATATCTTTTTCCACCCCTTTATCTTAAATCTATGTGAGTCCTTATGTGTTAGGTGAGTCTCTTGAAGGCAGCAGATAGTTGGTTGGTGAATTCTTATTCATTCCGCAATTGTGTATCTTTTAAGTGGAGCATTAGGCCACTTACGTTCAATGTGTGTATTGAGATGCAAGGCATCATTCCATTCATCACGCTATTTGTTGCCTGTATGTCTTTTTTTTTAAATTGTATTTTTGCTTTATAGCTCCTGTGAGATTTATGCTTTAAAGAACTTCTGTTTTGATATGTTTCCATGATTTGTTTCAAGATTTAGAGCTCCTTTAAGCAGTTCTTGCAGTGGGGGCTTGGTAGTGTTGAATTATCTCAGCATTTGTTTGTCTGAAAAAGACTGTATCTTTCCTTCATATATGAAGCTTAGTTTTCACTGGATACAAAATTCCTGGCTGATAATTTTTTTTTTTTTTTTTTTTTTTTTTTTTTGAGGAGGCTTAAAATAGGGCCTCAATTCATTCTAGCTTGTAGGGTTTCTGTTGAGAAATCTGCTGTTAATCTGATAGTTTTTCCTTTGTAGGTTACCTGGTGCTTTTGTCTCATAGCTCTTAAGATTCTTTCTTTTTGTGTCCAGAGTTGGTTCCTTCTGGTAGGTTCTTGGTCTCACTGACTTCAAGAATGAAGCCGCTGACCTTCACAGTGAGTGTTACAGCCCTTAAAGGTGGCACCGACCAAAAGAGTGAGAAGCAGCAAGATTTATTGTGAAGAGCCAAAGAACAAAGCTTCCATGGTGTGGAAGGGGACCCAAGCCGGTTTCCGCAGCTGAATGGGGGTGGCTCGCTTTTATTCCCTTATTTGTCCCCTCCCATGTCCTGCTGATTGGTCCATTTTACAGAGGACTGGTTGGTCCATTTTACAGAGTGATGATTGGTCCATTTTATAGAGCACTGATTGATCCATTTTATAAACCTCTAGCTAGCCACAGAGTGCTGATTGATGCGTTTTTACAGAGCACTGATTGGTTCATTTTACAAACCTCTAGCTAACTACAGAGCACTGATTGGTGCATTTTGCAGTCCTAGCTACAGAGTGCTGATTGGTGCATTTTACAATCCTCTTGTAAGACAGAAAAGTTATCCAAGTCCCCACTCAACCCAAGAAGTCCGGCTGGTTTCACCTCTCACTTTGTCTTAACTTTAGATAACCTGATGACAAAGTGGCTAGGCAATGATCTTTTTGTGATGAACTTTCCACGTGTTCTTTGTGCTTCTTGTATTTGGATGTCTAGGTTTCTAGCAAGGCTGGGTAAGTTTTTCTCAATTATTCCCCCAACTATGTCTTCCAGACTTTTAGATGTCTCTTCTTCCTCAGGAATACTGATTATTCTCAGGTTTGGTCATTTAACATAATCCCAGACTTCTTGGAGGCTTTGTTCATATTTTCTTATTCTTTTATCTTTGTCTTAGTTGGATTGGGTTAATTGGAAGACCCTGTCTTTGAGCTCTGAATTTCTTTCTTCTACTTGTTCAGTTCTATTGCTGAGACTTTCCAGAGTATTTTGCATTTCTATAAGTGTGTCCATTGTTTCCTGAAGTTTTGATTGTTGTTTATTTATGTTACCTATTTCCTTGAATATTTCTCCGTTCATTTCTTGTATCCTTTTTTTGTAGTTCCTTAGATTGGGCTTCACCTTTCTCTGGTGCCTCTCTGATTAGCTTAATAACTAACCTTCTGAATTCTTTTTCAGTTAAATGAGGGATTTCTTCATGGTTTGGGTCCACTGATGGTGAGCTACTATGATTTTTTGGAGGTGTTAAAGAATCTTGTTTTGTCATTTTATCAGAGTTGGTTTTCTGGTTTCTTTTCATTTGGGTAGGCTCTGTCAGAGGGAAGGTCTAGGGCTGAAGGCTGTTGTTCAGATTCTTTTGTCCCATGGGGTGTTCCCTTGTAGTATTCTCCCCCTTTTCCTAGGGATGTGGCTTCCTGAGAGCCAAGCTGTAGGGATTGTTATCTCTCTTTTGGATCCAGCCACCTAGCAAGTCTACCAGGCTCTGGACTGGTGCTGGAGGTTGTCTGCACAGAATCCTGTGATGTGAATTGTCTGTGAGTCTCTCAGCCATTGATACCAGCATCTGCTCTGGTGGAGGTGGTTGGAGAGTAAAGTGGGCTCTGTGAGAGTCCTTGGCTTTGTTGGTTTATTGCCCTATTTTTGTGCTGGTTGGCATCCTGCCAGGAGGTGGCACTTTCCAGAGAGCACCAGCTATAGTAGTATGTAGAGAAACAGGTGGTGGGTGGGACCCTAGAACTCCCAAGAGTATATGCCCTTTGTCTGCAGTTACCAGGTTGGGTAGGGAAGGACGATTGTGTGGGGGCAGGGCTGGGCATGTTGGAGCTCAAACTCTCCCTCAGTGGGTCTTCCTTCAGCTGTTGTGGGGAATGAGGATGAGGTTCCCAGGTCAATGGAGTTATGTTCCTAGGAGGATTATGACTGTCTCTACTGTGTCATGCACAGTAGTGAGTTATCAGGGAAGTGGGGGAAAGCTGGCAGTCACAGGCCTCACCCAGGGCCCACACAATTTGAAGAGCTAGTCTCACTCCCACCTTGCCCCTTTCCAACAGCACCGAGTCTGTTTGTAGGCAGTGGGTGATCAGGGC
This sequence comes from Rhinopithecus bieti, assembly GCF_001698545.2. Classification (NCBI taxonomy): domain Eukaryota; kingdom Metazoa; phylum Chordata; class Mammalia; order Primates; family Cercopithecidae; genus Rhinopithecus; species Rhinopithecus bieti. The sequence goes on along the minus strand of NW_016809844.1, from coordinate 118,027 downwards.
TGAGAACTTGCCCCAGTCTACCCACCTCCCAGCTGCAAATGCAAATATGGCTTTCCTTCTGCATGTGGAGTCTGCACATTGGATTCATCCCCTCCCCTGAGTTCTAGCCAGGAAGCTTCTTGATGAGTTCAAATTGTTACAAAGTTCAGCTGGAGATTTCCTTCTTCCTGTGGCCTCTTCCCAGTGTCTCTGGCCACCCCACCGAAGGACCCCTGTGAGGCCAGGCAAAAGCAGCTTGCTAGGGGACCCAGTGAGCTCCCACGGCTTTTCCTGCTGCTTCCTCTACCCCTGTATTTCGCTCAGCTCTCTAAATTTCGCTCAGCTCCAGGTAAGGTCAAAATCTTCTCCCATAATCTAGGCCTTCAGTTTCCCCAGTAGGGGGTGAGTGATTGGGGGTAGGCAATCTCCCTTTCCCACTTCTACAGTTTGGGCACTCACAGTATTTGGGGTGTCTTCCAGGTCCTGCAAGAGCAATTTGCTTCCTTCAGGGGGTCTGTGGGTCTTCCCAGGTTTCTTGATTTATTCCTGCAGTTGTTCTGGAGCAAGAATTCATGATACAAGCCTCCACACGCTGCTCCATCTGTCTGAGTCAGAGCTGCGGTCTACTCCTGCCACCAGTCCCCAGTGATCCCCATGGTCCCGATTCACTTTTCAACACCACATGATCAAATACCTCACCTAATTTCTGAGGCATTCCACTGAAAAGTTCTTGTTCTGTCCCCTTTGTGTTTTTGCTCTTCAATGTTTGAAGGAAAATAATTATGATGATCATGAGACTGATGACTAAAGTTTCAGTATTTTGATTTTGAGTCAATAGGGAACATTTAAATGTATCTTTGATAGGAATGTAGAACAGGTCATTTTTTAGTGTAGCAACACGGACTTGAGTTACCTGCATCGACATGATATTTGAAGCTGGTTGTGCCTAAGACAATAGGAAAGAAGAAAATAAAGAGATGCATAAGTACTTAGACTTAGTAGGCCTTTTCATGGACTTGAGAAAAAAGCTAAAAAAGAAGGAGAAGCATCGTTTAAACCACATATTATAATTATAAATTAGAACCCATTCTTTACCAGCCCTATTAAAAAGTTTATAGCAATACCAACTGATTTTAAATTGTACTTCTCATTTCTTCTGATCTTCCTAATATAGAAGTTAAGTTTCTAAGTATTGGCAGAGAAAAGGAGAACTCTATATTTATATAGTGCATTTGCTAGGAAATTGGTTACTGGAAAATCGTTTTATTGTTAATTAAGTAGTATTTTAAATGTTTTATTTAGATTGAGTGGGAGTCAGATCTCATTATTGAAAGCTAACTAGTCACTGTTCAAGGATGAAATAATCTCTGGTGAAGCTGAAAATTTTAATTTCCTCACATAGAAAAAAGCACAAGTGATTCTTATTCCTCAGAAAGCCTATCTACTGTGAAAGCATAATTTCAACATTCAAGAAGAGAGAAAGCAGCCCTAAATCTCTATGAAATCAAATTAAGTCAGTGGATGGTTGTATGAGAAAATGAAAAGAAAGCAAACAGAACTTGTTAAATGTATTTGTTCATGAAAATGGTTTATAAAATTCATTGTGAATGAAATTATTGTATATATTCATTTGCTAAATTTTATGCACGCAGCACAAAGTTTTTCTTGAGAAGAAAATTAAGAAAATTCAAAATGGGGAAAAACGTTTAAGGCATTTCTGTTTATTGTAATGCAGCAGATTAATGTGAGGAGTTTAAATTGCTACCATAGTTTATGTGGCTGAAAGTTGCAGTGGTATGGTAGCTGTGGTAGGTAGAATAGTAGCCCCCCAAATATGCCCACCCCTGAATGGCTTGAACATGTGAATAGGTCACCTTACATGGAAAGGAGGCTTTGTGGTTGTGATTAAAGCAACAGACATCAAAATGGGGGTATTATCTCAGATTATCTATGTGGGCCCGACATAATCGTATGAGTCCTTAAAAGTGGGGAACTTTTCCTGGCTGTGTCAGGGGGATGAGATGGAAGGAGGAGAGATTTAAGGCTCTGGAAGGCCTCTGCCCACTATTACTGGTTTTGAAATGGGAAAGGGAGCCCTGAACTAAGGAATGTTGTGGCCTCTAGAAGATGGAAAGTCCTTGCTGACAGTCAGTAAAGAAACAGTGATTTGCATCCTACAACACAAAGAACTGAATTCTGCTGACAATCTGAATGAGTGAGGAAATGAATCCTCCCCTAAAGCCCCCAGAAAGAGACACAGCACTGGATTTCAGTCCAATGAGACCCAGGTTGAATTTCTGACCTCCACACAATGGCAAGATAATAAACTTACATTGTTTTAAGCTGCTAAGTTTGTGGTAGTTTGTAAAAACAGAAATTAAAAAAAGGCAGCTTTATTTGAAATATGTGTAACTGTTAAATAAATGAGTTCCAGTAAATTTCCCAATCTAGATAGGTTTGTACTAAAGTGTTTTTTACACCTTCTAGAGAAAGCTGATTTTTAGTTTCCAATTACAAAAAATCAGTCTAATTCTTAAAATATCTCTCATTGTTTTAAGTTATAGTTTAACTAAAGAAGATAAAGTTGGAATTATGCTTTCAGTGGTTATTACACATCATTAACAACAATCAATAAGATTGTTCCAGTATAAACAATCAATATATAATCAGTAGTATTCCTATACAACAATAACATTCTAGCTGAAAAAGAAATCAAGAAGGCAATCCCACTTACCTTAGCTATGAAAAAATATGTAAGGATATATTTAACCAAGGAGGTGAAAGATCTCTACAAAGAAAACTACAAAACACTAATGAATGCAATTGTAGATGACAAAAACAAATGGAGAAACACCCCATGCTCATGAACTGGAAGAATTAATGTAGTTAAAATGACCATACTACCTAAGGTAATCTACAGACTCAGTGGAATCCTATCAAAATGCCAATGTAATTTTCACGAATCAGGAAAAAAAAATCCAAAAGTTCATATGAAACTAAAAAAGAGCCTGAATAGCCAAAGCAACCCTAAGAAAAAAGAACAAAGCTGGAGGCATCACATCACCTGACTTTAAATTACATTACAAGGATATAGTAACCAAAACACCATGGTACTGGCATAAGAGACACATAGATCAAGGAAACAAAATAGAGAACCCATAAATAAAGCCAAATAGCCAACTGATTTTTAACAAAGCTGAGAAGAACATACATTGGGGAAATGACATCCTTTTCAATAAATAGTGCTGGGAAAATTGAATATTCATATGCAGATAAGTGAAAATAGACTTGTCTCTCTCATCATATACAAAAATCAACTCAAGATGGACCAAAAACTTAAATGTAAGACCTGAAATTACAAAAATACTTGAAGGAAACATAGAGAAAATTCTTCTGCTTATTGGTCTAGGCAAAGTATGACTAAAACCTCAAAATAACAACCAACAAAATAAAAAAAGAGACAAACAGGACCTAATTAAACTAAAAAGCATTTGCACAACAAAAGAAACAACAGTTTGAACAGACAACCTGTAGAATGGGAGAAAATATTTGTAAACTATATATCTGACAGAGGACTAATATACAGAATACACAAGAAACTCAAACAACTCAACACAAAAATCCCCAAATAATCTCATTAAAAAGTGGCAAAGGGCATGAACAGACATTTCTAAAAACATACAAATGGCCAACAGTTGTATGAAACAATGCTCAAAATCACTAACCACTAGAGAAATGCAAATTAAAATTCCAATGAAATAGAATTTTACCCCAGTCAGAATGGCTATTAATAAAAAGTCAAAAAATAACAGCACTAGGTGTGGTGGCTTACTCCTGTAATCCCAACAATTTGGGAGGCTGAGGCAGGAGGATCACTTGAGGCCAGGAGTTTGACACCAGCCTAGTCAACATAGTGAGTCCCCACCTCTAAAAAAAAAAAAAAAAAAAAAAAGGCCAAGCATAGTTGTGCCTGTAGTCCCAGCTACCCGGAAGACAGAAGTGGGAAGATTGCTTGAACCCAGGAGTTGGAGGCTGCAGTGAGCTGTGATCACACCACTGCATTCCAGCGTGGGTGACAGATCAAGACCTTGTATCAAAAACAAACAATAGATGTTGGCGAGGATGTGGAGAAAAAGGAATTATTATACACTGTTGCTGACAGTGTAAATTAGTACAATCTCCATGGAAAACAGTGTAAAGATTTCTCAAAAAACTTAAAATAGAAAAAAACTGAAAATAGAACTATCATGTAATCCCAAAGGAAAAGAAATTAATATACCCCCCCCCCAAAAAAAAACCCTGCATTCATGTTTATCACAACACTATTCACAGTAGCAAAGATGTGGAACCAACCAAATAAACCAAAGTTTATCAATGAATTTATCAAATAAATCAAAGTTGATCAATGAATTATTGAATAAAGAAAATGTGGTATATATACACACAATAGAATACTGTTCAGCCATTAAAAATAAGGAATCATGTCTTTGACAGCAACATGGATGGAACTGGAGATCATTATTCTAAGTGAAACAAGTCAGGCACGGCAAGAAAAATATCACATGTTCTCACTCATATCCAGGAGCCAAGAAGTGTATGCACATGAGCATAAAGGGTGAAACAATAGACAATGGAGACTTGGAAGGTGAGAGATTGGGAAGGGAGTGGATGATGAGAAATGACTCTGTAGGTACGATGTATGTTATTCAGGTGATAGATACCCTAAAAGCCTTGACTTGATTACTATGCAATCTATGGATGTAACAAAATTGCCATCCTGCCCCATACATTTATAGAAATGAAATCAGATTATTCCTTTAGCTTTCTCATAACTACTATAATATGTTTGTAAAAGGAAGAATTTACCTTCACCATACCGGTAAAATGACGATCTATATGAACATTAGGTTGGTTACACATACAGACCTGTTGGTTTTCTTGGCTATACTAAGAAGTCTGCCTCATAAAGTCACTAGATATTTCCTTCAACCAAAGAATAAGAATGCAGCTAAACTTGGCACTCTTTTAATGCATGCAGTATAGTATTGTGGAATGAGCACAGTAGTTGGAGTCAAAACCTTGGCTGAAACACGCTTTCACTATGTGAAAGAGGATTCAATTAATATGAATGATAATTTTCTAATTTGAAATTTTCTAGTTTTCTAATTTGAGATATTGGAATAACGTCTACCTTAAAACTTATTCTTAAAATGGAATATTTGTCTACAAATCTTATACTGTCATTATAATGTATAATATACTACAAACACTAAGTACCAACGTGACTTTCCACCAGGAATTGAAGCAGATCCTGTAGTAAAACTACTACAGAAAGAAGGAAGTTGGGTGGAGTGGGTAGGCAAGGTGGAGACAGGAAGAATGAAAAGGTGTAAAACTGATGGGAGCAGCAGAAAAGGAGCTGGCAGGTCAGGGAACTGAGACGAAGATCTCATTAATTCCAGAGGTGGACAGAGCTAAGCATATCGGGGGCAGTCATCATCAGAGGCCTCTGGGTCAGTGACAAGGATGCCAAGAACAAGCCAGGGACTATGGGAAATGCAACTGAACCCTGGGTCTCTATGTTTCAATGGATGACATTAATAACCACTACTGGAAATTTCCTTACCTGTGTCCCCACCTGAATAATGCAGTTTCTTCTTGTAGCTGTTTGAACTCTTCAGGTTGAATAAAAGGATCCAATTGAAACAAAAAGAGAAATTTTGTAGGCAGAAACTGGAATGGCACACAAAACCTCAGAATAGGACAATAGGACTTCCCAGGATGTCGACCTAACTAAAGAATTGGGAGGGATTAGGGTGTGTGCTTTGGCTTGTTTTCTGGGCTTCTTACTCTACATTGTTTTCTCTCTGCATAATTGGTTCCATCATATTTATACTCTGGCAGAAAAAATTGGTTTCCAACAGCTTTCAAGTTTTAGATAAAAATGGGTTTAGTCATCTAGACACAGAGGCTCATCGGTTTCTTATTACCATGTTAAAAATCTTTGGGGTAGGAGCTGCCAGTGGCCAAAGCTAGAACAACTTGAGCAACCAAATAAAGTATCATTGAATTATAACCCAAAGTCTAAAATAAATATTTATGAATCCCTGCTAATAAAAATAAATGAATAAATAAATAAATGAATGCAGAAGAAGAAGAAAATCTCCTGTGCAAACAAATTTCAAAAAATTTATGTAGATAGTAGGTCCTTAAGAAGGTGGAACATAACTCCACACTTCTTAAGTGTGGGCTACACATAGCAACTTCCTTTCAAATACTAGAGTATTGAAGGAGGAAAAGAATAACTTTATAGTGAAGAAAGCTGACAAACAGTACTTCAGCAAGGTGATCAACATTTACATCAATAGTGATAAATCATGATGATAGTGAGTACCTTGATATGATTTGTTGAGAATGACAGTTGATCTCTGTAGTCTTTCTTCCCAAAACTCATAACCCCAGTCTAATCATGAAAGAAACATCAGATAATTTCCAACTGAGGAACTTTTCAGAAATATCTGATCAATACTTCTCAAAAGCATCAAGGTCATCAAAAAAGGATACCTTAATATATCAATACTCGTTAATTAATTATAAGAAATATACCATAATAGTATAAGATATTAATAACAGGAGAAACAAGTTGTGGGTGTAGTGTACACTATCTCCATAGATATTCCGTGAATCTAAAATAATTCTAAAATAAATAGCTTATTTTAAAAAATCACTGGAAAGGGAACTGATGAACTCTTCTTGCTCAGATATTCACCTCTGAATTAATCAACAGAGATCAACAGTGTGATGAGGCAGAGCTCCAGGAACATGGTAACTTATTGTAGTCATAGTCATTGTATTAGTCTGTTTTCATACTGTTGATAAAGACAGTCCCAAACTGGGATCAAAAAGAGGTTTCATTGAACTTACAGTTCCACATGGCTGGGGAGGCCTCAGAATCAAGGCCAGAGGTGAAAGTCACTTCTTACATGGTGGTGGCAAGAGAAAAATGAGGAAGAAGCAAAAGCAGAAATCCCTGATAAACACATCAGATCTTGTGAGACTTCTATCATGAGACTAGAAGGGGAAAGACCAGCCCCTATGTTTCAATTACCTCCCCCCCTGGGTCCCTTGCATAACATGTGGGAATTCTGGGAGATACAACTCAAGTTGAGATTTTGGTGGGAGCACAACCAAACCATATTATTCTACCCCTTTCCCCTCCAAATCTCATGTCCTCACATTTCAAAACCTATCATGCCTTCCTAACAGTACCCCAAAATCTTAACTCATTTCGGCATTAACCCAAAAGTCCACAGTTCAAAGTCCTATCTGAGACAAGGCAAGTCCTTTCTGCCTATGAGTCTGTAAAATCAAAAGCAAGCTAGTTACTTCCTAAATACAGTGGGTTACAGGTATTGGGTAAATACAACCATTTCAAATGGGAGAAACTGGCCAAAACAAAGGGGTTACAGGGCCCATGCAAGTCCAAAATCCCGTGGGGAAGTCAAATTTTAAAGCTCCAAAATGATTTCCTTTGACTCTAGGTCTCATATCCGTGTCATACTGATGCAAGAGTTGGGTTCCCATGGTCTTGGGCAGCTCCACCCCTGTGACTTTGCAGGGTACAGACTCCCTCTTGGCTGTTTTCACAGGCTGGCATTGACTGTCTGTGGCTTATCCAGGTGTGTGGTGTAAGCTGTTGGTGGATCTACCATTTTGAGGTCTGGAGGATGGTAGCCCTCTTCTCACAGCTCCACTAGGCAGTGCCCCAATAGGGATTCTGTGTGGGGCCTCTGACCTCATGTTTCCCTTCTGCATTGCCCTAGTACAGGTTCTCCATGAGAGCCCTGGCCGTGCAACAAACTTTTGCCTGGGCATCCAGGGGTTTTCATACATCTTCTGAAATGTAGGCAGAGGTTCCCAAACCTCAGTTCTTGACTTCTGCACACCTGCATGCTCAACACCACGTGGAAGCGGCCAAGGCTTGGGGTTTCCACCCCATGAAGCCACAGCCTGAGCTGTACATTGGCCCCTTTCAGCCATGGTTAGATCTGCTGGGGCACAAGGGACCAAGTCCCTAGGCTGCACACAGCATGGGAACCCTGGGCCTAGCCCATAAAACCACTTTTTCCTCCTGGGCCTCCAGGCCTGTGATGGGAGGGGCTGCCAGGAAGTTCTCTGATATGACCTGGAGACATTTTCTCCATGGTCTTGGTGATTAACATTAGGCTCCTTGCTACTTATTGAAATTTCTGCAGCTAGCTTGAATTTCTCCATAGAAAATGGGTTTTCTTTTCTATCATATAGTCAGGCTGCAAATTTTCCAAGCTTTTATACTCTGCTTCCCTTACAAAACTGAATGTCTTTAATAGCACCGAAGTTAACTCTTGAATGCTTTGCTGTTTAAAAATTTATTTCACCAGATACCCTAAATCATCTCTCTCAAGTTCAAAGTTCCACAAATCTCTAGGGCTAGAAGACAATTTGATAGACACTTTGGAAGATATAAATAAGAAATTAAACAGAAAGCAGAAAATATTTAAAATGCATAATCTAAGAGGCAAAAGATAAGCTACCAAGAATTCCACAAAGAGATGATGAAAAAAAGATGTACAGAAAATTAGCAAATAAAAAAATCCAAGGTGATTGTTCAGTGCTGAAACTTGCAATTAAAAACTGCACTGAGGGGGCGGAGCAAGATGGCCGAAAGGGAACAGCTCCAGTCTCCAACTCCCAGCGCAAGCGACACAGAAGACCGGTGATTTCTGCATTTGCAACTGAGGTACTGGGGTCATCTCACTGGGGAGTGCCAGACAATCGGTGCTGGTCAGCTGCTGCAGCCTGACCAGCGAGAGCTGAAGCAGGGCAAGGCATCGCCTCACCTGGAAGTGCAAGGGGGAAGGGAATCCGTTTTCCTAGCCAGGGGAACTGAGACACACAACACCTGGAAAATCGGGTAACTCCCACCCCAATACGGCGCTTTAAGCAAAGAGGCACACCAGGAGAATATATCCCAAG
>NW_016809844.1:101354-106055 GCF_001698545.2 Rhinopithecus bieti | reverse complement strand
GCACTGGGGCCTATGATGGGGAGGGGGGAGGAGGGAGGGAGTGCATTGGGGAGTTATACATGATATAAATGATGAATTGATGGGAAAAAATAAATAAATAAAATAAAATAAAATTTAAAAAAAAAAAAAAAACTGCACTGAGTTCCCAGCACGATACCACCAGTCCTTTTGCTAACATAACAAGAGTCACTTTTGCTCCACTTTTCAACAAGTTCCTCATGTCCATTTGAGACTACCTCAGCCTTAATTTTATTGCTCATATCACTATCAGCATTTTGGTCAAAGCCATTCAACAAGTCTCTAGGAAGTTCCAAACCTTCCTACATTTTCCTGTCTTCTTCTGAGCCCTCCAAACTGTTCCAACCTCTGCCAGTTATCTGGTTCCAAAGTTGCTTCCACATTTTTGGGTATCTTTTCAGCAGTGCTCTACTCTACTGGTACCAATTTACTGTATTAGTCTGTTTTCATGCTGGAGATGAAGACATACACAAAACTGGGAACAAAAAGAGGTTTCAGCTGAGTGTGGTGGCGCAAGCCTGTAATCCCAGCACTTTGGGAGACTGAGGCAGGTCGATCATGAGGTCAGGAGATCAATACCATCCTGGCTAACACGGTGAAACCCCATCTCTACTAAAAAGAAAAAAAATTAGCCAGGCATGGTGGTGGGCACCTGTAGTCCCAGCTACTCAGGAGGCTGAGGCAGGAGAATGGCATGATCCTGGGAGGCAGAGCTTGCAGTGAGCTGAGATGGCGCCACTACACTCCAGCCTGGGGGACAGAGTGAGACTCCATCTAAAAAAAAAAAAAAAAAAGAGGTTTCATTGGACTTATAGTTCCACATGGCTGGGGAGGCCTCATGGTGGGAGGCGAAAGGCATTTCTCACATGGCAGTTGTCAAGAGAAAAATGAGGAAGAAGAAAAGTGGCAACCCCTGATAAACACATCAGATCTCACGAAACTTATTCACTATCAGGAGAATAGCATGGGAAAGACCGGGCCCCACGATTCAATTACCTCCCCCGGGGTCCCTCCTACAACATCTGGGAATTCTGGGAGATACAATTCAAGTTGAGATTCAAGTTGAGATTTCAGTGGAGACACAGCCAAACCATATCAGTCATGTTCGGGAGTGTGTGTGTGTGTGTATGTGTGTGTGTGTGTGTGTGTATGCGTGTGTGTGTATGTGTGTGTGTTTGTGTAGGAGAGCAGAGATGCTGGTGGAGAATCCTAGAAAACAGTGCTGGATAAATAAATTAATAGATGCCTATCAAATTAGAATTTCTGCTTTACCCCATGTCTCACATGGTTATTTGAAAGTTCTTGAGATTGTCTCCTCATCTCACAAACAATTATTTTGTTTTTCCACTCACACTCTCTCTCCTGTCTCACTTTGGTTTGACGTCTCTGGCCCTCAGCATGCTAATACTTCTGGTGCCCTCAATCACGTCATCACCTAGAGAACTGTCCAAGGTACTGAATCATGATGGTGTGGAAATACTGCTAGAAGACAATTTGATAGACACTTTGGAAGATATAAATAAGAAATTAAACAGAGAGCAGAAAATATTTAAAATGCATAATCTAAGAGGCAAAAGATAAGCTACCAAGAATTCCACAAAGAGATGATGAAAAAAAGATGTATCAGAAAATTAGCAAATTAAAAAAAAAAATCCAAGGTGATTTTTCAGTGCTGAAACTTGCAATTAAAAACTGCACTGAGTTCCCAGCACGATGAATGAAGATACGTCCCTAGACATACTGTGATGATTAATACGGAGTGTCAAATTGATTGGATTGAAAGATGCAAAGTATTGATCCTGGGTGTGTTTATGATGGTGTTGCCAAAGGAGATTAACATTTGAGAAGGTGGCCTGGGAAAGGCAAACCCACCCTTAATCTAGGTGGGCACCATCTAATCAGCTGTCAGCATGGCCAGGATATAAAGCAGGTCTAAGAAGAGAGTTACAGTGTTGACTGGGGTGCTTGGCCCAGAACGTTAAGATGAAATCAGTTTACTACTCCACAACAGAGGTGAGGAAGAATATGCATGGAATACAGGAGATTCATTAGGACATCTCTTAGTATTACCATGTCCTGTGTTTAATGTCAATGGGAAACTATAACAGCCCAATCCAGGCAGGACTACAAATGGCCCAGAGCCTTCAGGAATGAAGGTTTGGGTCACTCTACCACAAAAAACAAACAAAAACCCCCAACAACAACAACAACAAACAAAAAATTAAACAAACCAAGAAAACCCATGACCTGCTGAGGTGCTTGCTGAAGGCAAAGGGAATACTGAATGGGTTGTAGAAGAAAGTAGTCATCAAATCCAGCCAGGACCATGTGACCAGTTGCAGAAATGGGGACTGTAGTTGTAATGAGTATTTCCTCCTTCTTTTGTTAAAAACATGTTTGTGCATGTATTCACTTGTACTAAGAAATTATCTTCATTTTATTTCCTTTTCTCCTTTTTTATGTGACATTAAATTTATTGACTTCATATCAGCATTTAAGTATTGTTAACTCTGTGTAATAGCATTTGGTTTGGGGATTGGTGCATTTCCAGTTATACGAAGGACAGTTGTATTATGTGAGGCACAATTATACCTTAGTATTGTCTTCATTTGAAGATTATGTATGATCCCAGGAGGTGTGTATGAGTTCAAGTTGACAAAGGGTGGACTTGTAATGGTTAACACTGAGTGCCAACTTGATTGGAGTGAAGGATGCAAAGTGTTGATCCTGGGTGTGTCTGTGAGGGTGTGGTCAAAGGAGATTAAAATTTGAGTCAGTGGGCTGGGAAAGGCAGGCTCACTCTTAATCTGGGTGGGCACCATCTAATCACCTGTCAGCTCAGCCAGGATATAAAGGCAAGGAGAAAAAGCTAAAAAGTCTAGACTGGCTTACCCTCCCATCCAACAGCTTTCTCCTGCACTGGATGTTTCCTGCCCTTGAACATTGGACTCCAAGTTTTTCAGCCTTTGAACTCAGACTGGCTTCCTTGCTCCTTGCAGATGGCCTATTCTGGGACTTTGTGATAGTGAGAGTTAATACTACTTACAAAACTCCCCTTTACATATACATCTATTCTATTAGTTCTGTCCCTCTAGAGAACCCTGGCTAATACACATACCATTGTGAAAATTCAGATCGCTGAGGATATAGAGAAGTTTCTAAAATTTTTCTTGAGGAAAAACTGTGACCTGCAGCAAAACGGCAAGTCTGGTATCACATTTTCCATCTGCAATGTTGAATGTTAGAAGATAGTACAGAATGACATTGGACTTCTAATAAATAATGTAAAAAGAGTCTTAAAATATCTTCTGCTCCCTTGCAAGGGAGGTTGTTTGAGGTTGGGCTGCATCTAAATGAGGAAGAAAATGTAAACAGAAAAAATCTTGACATCCTGGAAACTGTGGAGCCAATTTGTCTCTAGACAATTTGTTTCTACAAAGGGAAACCCCAGAAATACAGCCATGTGGCAGGCCTGTAATCAGGCAGTCCAACTGAGGCATCAGGAGAAATGTTGATTCAATAAAACTGTACTTATTTTTCTAACCCTTTTCTCCATCCCAGTAGATACAAAATACTAATAAAATTGAAGACAAGACAAAAGCGTGGGAGGAGGGAGAGGATCAGAGAAAACAACTGTTGGATACCAAACTTAGTACCTGGGTGATGAAATAATCTGTATCACAAACCCCCACGACATGAGTTTACCTATATGAAAAACCTTCACATGTATCCCTAAACATAACATGAAAGTTAAAAATATCACCATGATCAATCTACAGTGCTTGGATCTGCAGGAAACCATGTTTACATTCTTAATGTTCTCAATGACTTCCAAATTAAACTTCAATGTACGGCTAACACATGGCAGAATTTATTGTATATCAATACCATTAACGTTAGCATTGCAAAAGTCCTGCAGATGATAAAATTAGCAGGAGAAAAGAACATAGCGATGCTGAAATGAAAACTATGGTCATTAATATCATCATCAAACATGAGAAGAAAGATTATGGATGCAACATCTTTGGGTTTGGCTTAGTATTTGGCCAAAGTACAAAGTACTGCTACAAAACATACATTCCTACAGCTTTGAAATAAGAAATAAAGATGTTAATATTTTACTAAAGATACAAATAAACTACACAGGAACTCAAAATATGCATATAACAACTGGTTGGAGGGAGGCTAGTGGTAAGCCAGTGATTCCTCATTTATTATACTAATTAGATTATATCTACATCTTATAAATCAGAAAACAGCATAAGAAGTATATTATTAAAAGATATGGAAGTAAAAATTACATAAAAATGATACAGGAGTAGAATAGTTGTTTCTAGGAAAAGGACTAACAGATGGATGTAAAAAGATGGGAAAAGTGCGTGCATTAATTCAACAAAATGGAAAAAGGTGATGAAGTAGCAAAGATGTATTTGGTGAGGTTAAAGAATTATGTTAATAGAAGAATCAATTTCCATCATGCTCCATTCATATGATTCTCTATTGAAGACTCAAACCACTAAGTGCCACCTCAGTGATCAAGTGGCAATGTCCTAGAATAATCAGCCTAGCAGAACTATAAGGAGCAGGGGAAGGAAAATTCAAAGGGAGGTGTTCCTAAGCACGCAGAAACAGTATCTGTCAGTACATCCCATTACTTGGTTCTTTTTTTTTTTTTTTTTTTTT